>NW_027017359.1:0-123726 GCF_036013445.1 Caloenas nicobarica
CGGGCTCTTTCGGGCCCTGTCGGGCTCTGTCGGGCCCTGTCGGGCCCTGTCGGGCTTTGTCGGGCTCTGTCGAGCTCTGTCGGGCTCTGTGAGGCTCTACTGGGCCCTGTCGGGCTCTGTCGGGCTCTGTCGGGCTCTGTCGGGCCCTGTCGGGCTCTGTCGGGCTCTGTCGGGCTCTGTCGGGCTCTACTGGGCCCTGTCGGGCTCTGTCGGGCTCTGTCGGGCTCTGTCGGGCTCTACTGGGCTCTGTCGGGCCCTGTCGGGCCCTGTCGGGCCCTGTCGGTCTCTGTCGGGCTCTGTCGGGCTCTGTCGGGCTCTGTCGGGCCCTGTCGAGCTCTGTCGGGCTCTGTCGGGCTCTGTCAGGCTCTACTGGGCTCTGTCGGGCTCTGTCGGGTTCTGTCGGGCCCTGTCGGGCCCTGTCGGGCCCTGTCGGGCTCTGTCGGGCTCTGTCGGGCTCTGTCGGGCTCTACTGGGCTCTGTCGGGTTCTACTGGGCTCTACTGGGCCCTGTTGGGCTCTGTCGGGCTCTGTCGGGCTCTACTGGGCTCTGTCGGGCTCTACTGTGCTCTGTCGGGCTCGGTCGGGCCCTGTCGGGCTCTGTCGGGCTCTGTCGGGCTCTACTGGGCTCTCTCGGGCTCTGTCGGGCCCTGTCGGGCTCTGTCGGGCTCTTTCGGGCTCTGTCGGGCTCTGTCGGGCTCTGTCGGGCTCTGTCGGGCTCTGTCGGGCCCTGTCGGGCCCTGTCGGGCTCTGTCGGGCTCTGTCGGACCCTGTCGGGCCCTGTCGGGCTCTGTCGGGCTCTACTGGGCTCTGTCGGGCTCTGTCGGGCCCTGTCGGGCTCTGTCGGGCTCTGTCGGGCTCTACTGGGCCCTGTCGGGCCCTGTCGGGCTCTGTCGGGCTCTGTCGGGCTCTGTCGGGCCCTGTCGGGCTTTGTCGGGCTCTGTCGGGCTCTGTCGGGCTCTGTCGGGCTCTACTGGGCCCTGTCGGGCTCTGTCGGGCCCTGTCGGGCTCTGTCGGGCTCTGTCGGGCTCTGTCGGGCTCTGTCGGGCTCTACTGGGCTCTACTGTTCCCTGTCGGGCCCTGTCGGGCTCTGTCGGGCTCTGTCGGGCTCTGTCGGGCCCTGTCGGGCCCTGTCGGGCTCTGTCGGGCTCTGTCAGGCTCTAGTGGGCTCTGTCGGGCTCTGTCGGGCCCTGTCGGGCCCTGTCGGGCCCTGTCGGGCTCTGTCGGGCTCTGTCGGGTTCTGTCGGGCTCTGTCGGGCTCTGTCGGGCTCTGTCGGGCTCTACTGGGCTCTACTGTTCCCTGTCGGGCCCTGTCGGGCTCTGTCGGGCTCTGTCGGGCTCTACTGGGCCCTGTCGCGCTCTGTCGGGTTCTCTGGGCTCTGTCGGGCTCTGTCGGGCCCTGTCGGGCCCAGTCGGGCTCTGTCGGGTTCTGTCGGGCTCTGTCGGGCTCTGTCGGGCCCTGTCGGGCTCTGTCGGGCTCTGTCGGGCTCTGTCGGGCTCTACTGGGCTCTGTCGGGCCCTGTCGGGCCCTGTCGGGCTCTGTCGGGCTCTGTCGGGCTCTGTCGTTCTCTACTGGGCTCTGTCGGGCTCTACTGGGCTCTACTAGGCCCTGTCGGGCTCTGTCGGGCTCTGTCGGGCTCTGTCGGGCCCTGTCGGGCTCTGTCGGGCTGTGTCGGGCCCTGTCGGGCCCTGTCAGGCTCTGTTGGTGTCTGTCGGGCTCTGTCGGGCTCTGTCGGGCTCTACTGGGCTCTGTCGGGCTCTGTCGGGCCCTGTCGGGCTCTGTCGGGCTCTGTCGGGCTCTGTCGGGCTCTACTGGGCTCTCTCGGGCTCTACTGGGCTCTGTCGGGCTCTGTCGGGCCCTGTAGGGCCCTGTCGGGCTCTGTCGGGCTCTACTGCGCCCTGTCGGGCCCTGTCGGGCTCTGTCGGGCTCTACTGGGCTCTGTCGGGCTCTGTCGGGCCCTGTCGGGCTCTACTGGGCTCTGTCGGGCTCTGTCGGGCCCTGTCGGGCCCTGTCGGGCCCTGTCGGGCTCTGTCGGGCTCTACTGGGCTCTGTCGGGCTCTGTCGGGCCCTGTCGGGCTCTGTCGGGCTCTGTCGGGCTCTGTCGGGCTCTGTCGGGCTCTAGTGGGCTCTGTCGGGCTCTGTCGGGCTCTGTCGGGCCCTGTCGGGCCCTGTCGGGCTCTGTCGGGCTCTGTCGGGTTCTGTCGGGCTCTGTCGGGCTCTGTTGGGCTCTGTCGGGCTCTACTGGGCTCTACTGTTCCCTGTCGGGCTCTGTCGGGCTCTGTCGGGCTCTGTCGGGCCCTGTCGGGCCCTGTCGGGCCCTGTCGGGTTCTGTCGGGCTCTGTCGGGCTCTGTCGGGCCCTGTCGGGCTCTGTCGGGCCCTGTCGGGCCCTGTCGGGCTCTGTCGGGTTCTCTGGGCTCTGTCGGGCTCTGTCGGGCCCTGTCGGGCCCTGTCGGGCTCTGTCGGGTTCTGTCGGGCTCTGTCGGGCTCTGTCGGGCCCTGTCGGGCTCTGTCGGGCTCTGTCGGGCTCTGTCGGGCTCTGTCGGGCTCTACTGGGCTCTGTCGGGCCCTGTCGGGCCCTGTCGGGCTCTGTCGGGCTCTGTCGGGCTCTGTCGTTCTCTACTGGGCTCTGTCGGGCTCTACTGGGCTCTACTAGGCCCTGTCGGGCTCTGTCGGGCTCTGTCGGGCTCTGTCGGGCTCTGTCGGGCTCTGTCGGGCCCTGTCGGGCTCTACTGGGCTCTGTCGGGCTCTGTCGGGCCCTTTCGGGCTCTGTCGGGCCCTGTCGGGCTCTGTCGGGCTCTACTGGGAACTGTCGGGCCCTGTCGGGCTCTGTCGGGCTCTGTCGGGCCCTGTCGGGCCCTGTCGGGATCTGTCGGGCTCTGTCGGGCTCTACTGGGCTCTGTCGGGCTCTGTCGGGCCCTGTCGGGCTCTGTCGGGCCCTGTCGGACTCTGTCGGGCTCTGTCGGGCTCTGTCAGGCTCTACTGGGCCCTGTCGGGCTCTATCGGGCACTGTCGGGCTCTTTCGGGCCCTGTCGGGCTCTGTCGGGCCCTGTCGGGCCCTGTCGGGCTTTGTCGGGCTCTGTCGAGCTCTGTCGGGCTCTGTGAGGCTCTACTGGGCCCTGTCGGGCTCTGTCGGGCTCTGTCGGGCTCTGTCGGGCCCTGTCGGGCTCTGTCGGGCTCTGTCGGGCTCTGTCGGGCTCTACTGGGCCCTGTCGGGCTCTGTCGGGCTCTGTCGGGCTCTGTCGGGCTCTACTGGGCTCTGTCGGGCCCTGTCGGGCCCTGTCGGGCCCTGTCGGTCTCTGTCGGGCTCTGTCGGGCTCTGTCGGGCTCTGTCGGGCCCTGTCGAGCTCTGTCGGGCTCTGTCGGGCTCTGTCAGGCTCTACTGGGCTCTGTCGGGCTCTGTCGGGTTCTGTCGGGCCCTGTCGGGCCCTGTCGGGCCCTGTCGGGCTCTGTCGGGCTCTGTCGGGCTCTGTCGGGCTCTACTGGGCTCTGTCGGGTTCTACTGGGCTCTACTGGGCCCTGTTGGGCTCTGTCGGGCTCTGTCGGGCTCTACTGGGCTCTGTCGGGCTCTACTGTGCTCTGTCGGGCTCGGTCGGGCCCTGTCGGGCTCTGTCGGGCTCTGTCGGGCTCTACTGGGCTCTCTCGGGCTCTGTCGGGCCCTGTCGGGCTCTGTCGGGCTCTTTCGGGCTCTGTCGGGCTCTGTCGGGCTCTGTCGGGCTCTGTCGGGCTCTGTCGGGCCCTGTCGGGCCCTGTCGGGCTCTGTCGGGCTCTGTCGGACCCTGTCGGGCCCTGTCGGGCTCTGTCGGGCTCTACTGGGCTCTGTCGGGCTCTGTCGGGCCCTGTCGGGCTCTGTCGGGCTCTGTCGGGCTCTACTGGGCCCTGTCGGGCCCTGTCGGGCTCTGTCGGGCTCTGTCGGGCTCTGTCGGGCCCTGTCGGGCTTTGTCGGGCTCTGTCGGGCTCTGTCGGGCTCTGTCGGGCTCTACTGGGCCCTGTCGGGCTCTGTCGGGCCCTGTCGGGCTCTGTCGGGCTCTGTCGGGCTCTGTCGGGCTCTGTCGGGCTCTACTGGGCTCTACTGTTCCCTGTCGGGCCCTGTCGGGCTCTGTCGGGCTCTGTCGGGCTCTGTCGGGCCCTGTCGGGCCCTGTCGGGCTCTGTCGGGCTCTGTCAGGCTCTAGTGGGCTCTGTCGGGCTCTGTCGGGCCCTGTCGGGCCCTGTCGGGCCCTGTCGGGCTCTGTCGGGCTCTGTCGGGTTCTGTCGGGCTCTGTCGGGCTCTGTCGGGCTCTGTCGGGCTCTACTGGGCTCTACTGTTCCCTGTCGGGCCCTGTCGGGCTCTGTCGGGCTCTGTCGGGCTCTACTGGGCCCTGTCGCGCTCTGTCGGGTTCTCTGGGCTCTGTCGGGCTCTGTCGGGCCCTGTCGGGCCCAGTCGGGCTCTGTCGGGTTCTGTCGGGCTCTGTCGGGCTCTGTCGGGCCCTGTCGGGCTCTGTCGGGCTCTGTCGGGCTCTGTCGGGCTCTACTGGGCTCTGTCGGGCCCTGTCGGGCCCTGTCGGGCTCTGTCGGGCTCTGTCGGGCTCTGTCGTTCTCTACTGGGCTCTGTCGGGCTCTACTGGGCTCTACTAGGCCCTGTCGGGCTCTGTCGGGCTCTGTCGGGCTCTGTCGGGCCCTGTCGGGCTCTGTCGGGCTGTGTCGGGCCCTGTCGGGCCCTGTCAGGCTCTGTTGGTGTCTGTCGGGCTCTGTCGGGCTCTGTCGGGCTCTACTGGGCTCTGTCGGGCTCTGTCGGGCCCTGTCGGGCTCTGTCGGGCTCTGTCGGGCTCTGTCGGGCTCTACTGGGCTCTCTCGGGCTCTACTGGGCTCTGTCGGGCTCTGTCGGGCCCTGTAGGGCCCTGTCGGGCTCTGTCGGGCTCTACTGCGCCCTGTCGGGCCCTGTCGGGCTCTGTCGGGCTCTACTGGCTCTGTCGGGCTCTGTCGGGCCCTGTCGGGCTCTACTGGGCTCTGTCGGGCTCTGTCGGGCCCTGTCGGGCCCTGTCGGGCCCTGTCGGGCTCTGTCGGGCTCTACTGGGCTCTGTCGGGCTCTGTCGGGCCCTGTCGGGCTCTGTCGGGCTCTGTCGGGCTCTGTCGGGCTCTGTCGGGCTCTAGTGGGCTCTGTCGGGCTCTGTCGGGCTCTGTCGGGCCCTGTCGGGCCCTGTCGGGCTCTGTCGGGCTCTGTCGGGTTCTGTCGGGCTCTGTCGGGCTCTGTTGGGCTCTGTCGGGCTCTACTGGGCTCTACTGTTCCCTGTCGGGCTCTGTCGGGCTCTGTCGGGCTCTGTCGGGCCCTGTCGGGCCCTGTCGGGCCCTGTCGGGTTCTGTCGGGCTCTGTCGGGCTCTGTCGGGCCCTGTCGGGCTCTGTCGGGCCCTGTCGGGCCCTGTCGGGCTCTGTCGGGTTCTCTGGGCTCTGTCGGGCTCTGTCGGGCCCTGTCGGGCCCTGTCGGGCTCTGTCGGGTTCTGTCGGGCTCTGTCGGGCTCTGTCGGGCCCTGTCGGGCTCTGTCGGGCTCTGTCGGGCTCTGTCGGGCTCTGTCGGGCTCTACTGGGCTCTGTCGGGCCCTGTCGGGCCCTGTCGGGCTCTGTCGGGCTCTGTCGGGCTCTGTCGTTCTCTACTGGGCTCTGTCGGGCTCTACTGGGCTCTACTAGGCCCTGTCGGGCTCTGTCGGGCTCTGTCGGGCTCTGTCGGGCTCTGTCGGGCTCTGTCGGGCTCTGTCGGGCCCTGTCGGGCTCTACTGGGCTCTGTCGGGCTCTGTCGGGCCCTTTCGGGCTCTGTCGGGCTCTACTGGGCTCTGTCGGGCTCTGTCGGGCTCTGTCGGGCCCTGTCGGGCTCTGTCGGGCTCTGTCGGGATCTGTCGGGCTCTGTCGGGCTCTGTCGGGCTCTGTCGGGCCCTGTCGGGCTCTGTCGGGCTCTGTCGGGCCCTGTCGGGCTCTGTCGGGCTGTGTCGGGCCCTGTCGGGCCCTGTCAGGCTCTGTTGGTGTCTGTCGGGCTCTGTCGGGCTCTGTCGGGCTCTGTCGGGCTCTACTGTGCTCTGTCGGGCTCTGTCGGGCTCTGTCGGGCTCTGTCGGGCTCTGTCGGGCCCTGTCGGGCTCTACTGGGCTCTGTCGGGCTCTGTCGGGCTCTGTCGGGCTCTACTGGGCTCTGTCGGGCTCTGTCGGGCACTGTCGGGCCCTGTCGGGCTCTGTCGGGCTCTGTCGGGATGTGTCGGGCTCTGTCGGGCTCTGTCGGGCCCTGTCGGGCTCTGTCGGGCTCTGTCGGGCTCTGTCGGGCTCTAGTGGGCTCTGTCGGGCTCTGTCGGGCTCTGTCGGGCCCTGTCGGGCCCTGTCGGGCTCTGTCGGGCTCTGTCGGGTTCTGTCGGGCTCTGTCGGGCTCTGTCGGGCTCTGTCGGGCTCTACTGGGCTCTACTGTTCCCTGTCGGGCTCTGTCGGGCTCTGTCGGGCTCTGTCGGGCCCTGTCGGGCCCTGTCAGGCTCTGTCGGGTTCTGTCGGGCTCTGTCGGGCTCTGTCGGGCCCTGTCGGGCTCTGTCGGGCCCTGTCGGGGCCTGTCGGGCTCTGTCGGGCTCTGTCGGGCTCTGTCGGGCTCTACTGGGCTCTGTCGGGCTCTGTCGGGCCCTGTCGGGCTCTGTCGGGCTCTGTCGGGCTCTGTCGGGCTCTACTGGGCTCTGTCGGGCTCTACTGGGCTCTACTAGGCCCTGTCGGGCTCTGTCGGGCTCTGTCGGGCCCTGTCGGGCTCTGTCGGGCTCTGTCGGGCCCTGTCGGGCCCTGTCAGGCTCTGTTGGGCTCTGTCGGGCTCTGTCGGGCTCTGTCGGGCTCTACTGGGCTCTGTCGGGCTCTGTCGGGCCCTGTCGGGCTCTGTCGGGCTCTGTCGGGCTCTGTCGGGCTCTACTGGGCTCTGTCGGGCTCTACTGGGCTCTGTCGGGCTGTGTCGGGACCTGTAGGGCCCTGTCGGGCTCTGTCGGGCTCTGTCGGGCTCTACTGCGCCCTGTCGGGCCCTGTCGGGCTCTGTCGGGCTCTGTCGGGCTCTACTGGGCTCTGTCGGGCTCTGTCGGGCTCTGTCGGGCTCTGTCGGGCCCTGTCGGGCTCTACTGGGCTCTGTCGGGCTCTGTCGGGCTCTGTCGGGCTCTGTCCGGCCCTGTCGGGCTCTGTCGGGCTCTACTGGGCTCTGTCGGGCTCTGTCGGGCTCTGTCGGGCCCTGTCGGGCTCTGTCGGGCTCTGTCGGGATCTGTCGGGCTCTGTCGGGCTCTGTCGGGCTCTACTGGGCTCTGTCGGGCCCTGTCGGGCCCTGTCGGGCTCTGTCGGGCTCTGTCGGGCTCTGTCGGGCTCTGTCGGGCTCTGTCGGGCCCTGTCGGGCTCTGTCGGGCTCTGTCGGGCTCTGTCGGGCTCTACTGGGCCCTGTCCGGCTCTGTCGGGCTCTGTCGGGCTCTGTCGGGCCCTGTCAGGCTCTGTCGGGTCCTGTCGGGCCCTGTCGGGCTCTGTCGGACTCTGTCGGGCTCTGTCGGGCTCTATTGGGCCCTGTCGGGCCCTGTAGGGCTCTGTCGGGCCCTGTCGGGCTCTGTCGGGCCCTGTCGGGCCCTGTCGGGCTCTGTCGGGCTCTGTCGGGCTCTGTCGGGCCGTGTCGGGCTCTGTCGGGCTCTGTCGGGCCCTGTCGGGCTCTGTCGGGCTCTACTGGGCTCTACTGTTCCCTGTCGGGCCCTGTCGGGCTCTGTCGGTCTCTGTCGGGCCCTGTCGGGCCCTGTCGGGCTCTGTCGGGCTCTGTCGGGCTCTGTCGGGCTCTGTCGGGCCCTGTCGGGCTCTACTGGGCTCTGTCGGGCTCTGTCGGGCCCTGTCGGGCTCTGTCGGGCTCTACTGGGCTCTGTCGGGCTCTGTCGGGCTCTGTCGGGCCCTGTCGGGCTCTGTCGGGCTCTGTCGGGATCTGTCGGGCTCTGTCGGGCTCTGTCGGGCTCTGTCGGGCCCTGTCGGGCTCTGTCGGGCTGTGTCGGGCCCTGTCGGGCCCTGTCAGGCTCTGTTGGTGTCTGTCGGGCTCTGTCGGGCTCTGTCGGGCTCTGTCGGGCTCTACTGTGCTCTGTCGGGCTCTGTCGGGCTCTGTCGGGCTCTGTCGGGCTCTGTCGGGCCCTGTCGGGCTCTACTGGGCTCTGTCGGGCTCTGTCGGGCTCTGTCGGGCCCTGTCGGGCTCTGTCGGGCCCTGTCGGGCTCTGTCGGGCTCTACTGGGCTCTGTCGGGCTCTGTCGGGCCCTGTCGGGCCCTGTCGGGCTCTGTCGGGCTCTGTCGGGATCTGTCGGGCTCTGTCGGGCTCTGTCGGGCTCTACTGGGCTCTGTCGGGCCCTGTCGGGCCCTGTCGGGCTCTGTCGGGCTCTGTCGGGCTCTACTGGGCTCTGTCGGGCCCTGTCGGGCCCTGTCGGGCTCTGTCGGGCTCTGTCGGGCTCTACTGGGCCCTGTCGGGCCCTGTCGGGCTCTGTCGGGCTCTGTCGAGCTCTACTGGGCTCTGTCGGGCTCTGTCAGGCCCTGTCGGGCCCTGTCGGGCCCTGTCGGGCTCTGTCGGGCTCTGTCGGGCTCTGTCGGGCTCTACTGGGCCCTGTCGGGCTCTGTCGGGCTCTGTCGGGCTCTGTCGGGCCCTGTCCGGCTCTGTCGGACTCTGTCGGGCTCTGTCGGGCCCTGTCAGGCTCTGTCGGGTCCTGTCGGGCCCTGTCGGGCTCTGTCGGGCTCTGTTGGGCTCTGTCGGGCTCTATTGGGCCCTGTCGGGCCCTGTCGGGCTCTGTCGGGCTCTGTCGGGCCCTGTCGGGCTCTGTCGGGCCCTGTCGGGCCCTGTCGGGCTCTGTCGGGCTCTGTCGGGCTCTACTGGGCTCTGTCGGGCCCTGTCGGGCCCTGTCGGGCCCTGTCGGGCTCTGTCGGGCTCTACTGGGCCCTGTCGGGCTCTGTCGGGCCCTGTCGGGCCCTGTCGGGCCCTGTCGGGCTCTGTCGGGCTCTGTCGGGCTCTGTCGGGTCCTGTCGGTTTCTGTCGGGCTCTGTCGGGCCCTGTCGGGCCCTGTCAGGCTCTGTCGGGCTCTGTCGGGCTCTGTCGGGCTCTGTAGGGCTCTGTCGGGCCCTGTCGGGCTCTACTGGGCTCTGTCGGGCTCTGTCGGTCTCTGTCGGGCTCTGTCGGGCTCTACTGCGCCCTGTCGGGCCCTGTCGGGCTCTGTCGGGCTCTGTCGGGCTCTACTGGGCTCTGTCGGGCTCTGTCGGGCTCTGTCGGGCTCTGTCGGGCCCTGTCGGGCTCTGTCGGGCCCTGTCGGGCTCTGTCGGGCTCTACTGGGCTCTGTCGGGCCCTGTCGGGCCCTGTCGGGCTCTGTCGGGCTCTGTCGGGCTCTGTCGGGCCCTGTCGGGCTCTGTCGGGCTCTACTGGGCCCTGTCGGGCCCTGTCGGGCCCTGTCGGGCTCTGTCGGGCCCTGTCGGGCCCTGTCGGGCTCTGTCGGGCTCTGTCGGGCTCTACTGGGCTCTGTCGGGCTCTGTCGGGCCCTGTCGGGCTCTGTCGGGCCCTGTCGGACTCTGTCGGGCTCTGTCGGGCTCTGTCAGGCTCTACTGGGCCCTGTCGGGCTCTATCGGGCACTGTCGGGCTCTTTCGGGCCCTGTCGGGCTCTGTCGGGCCCTGTCGGGCCCTGTCGGGCCCTGTCGGGCTTTGTCGGGCTCTGTCGGGCCCTGTCGGGCTTTGTCGGGCTCTGTCGAGCTCTGTCGGGCTCTGTGAGGCTCTACTGGGCCCTGTCGGGCTCTGTCGGGCTCTGTCGGGCTCTGTCGGGCCCGGTCGGGCTCTGTCGGGCCCTGTCAGGCTCTGTCGGGCTCTGTTGGGCTCTCTAGGGCTCTGTCGGGCCCTGTCGGGCTCTACTGGGCTCTGTCGGGCTCTGTCGGGCCCTGTCGGGCTCTGTCGGGCTCTGTCGGGCTCTGTCGGGCTCTACTGGGCTCTGTCGGGCTCTGTCGGGCCCTGTAGGGCCCTGTCGGGCTCTGTCGGGCTCTGTCGGGCTCTACTGCTCCCTGTCGGCCCTGTCGGGCTCTGTCGGGCTCTGTCGGGCTCTACTGGGCTCTGTCGGGCTCTGTCGGGCTCTGTCGGGCTCTGTCGGGCTCTGTCGGGCCCTGTCGGGCTCTACTGGGCTCTGTCGGGTTCTGTCGGGCCCTGTCGGGCTCTGTCGGGCCCTGTCGGGCTCTGTCGGGCTCTGTCGGGCTCTGTCGGGCCCTGTCGGGCCCTGTCGGGCTCTCTCGGGCTCTACTGGGCCCTGTCGGGCCCTGTCGGGCCCTGTCGGGCCCTGTCGGGCTCTGTCGGGCCCTGTCGGGCCCTGCCGGGATCTGTCGGGCTCTGTCGGGCTCTACTGGGCTCTGTCGGGCTCTGTCGGGCCCTGTCGGGCTCTGTCGGGCCCTGTCGGACTCTGTCGGGCTCTGTCGGGCTCTGTCAGGCTCTACTGGGCCCTGTCGGGCTCTATCGGGCCCTGTCGGGCTCTTTCGGGCCCTGTCGGGCTCTGTCGGGCCCTGTCGGGCTCTGTCGGGCCCTGTCGGGCCCTGTCGGGCTTTGTCGGGCTCTGTCGAGCTCTGTCGGGCTCTGTGAGGCTCTACTGGGCCCTGTCGGGCTCTGTCGGGCCCTGTCGGGCCCTGTCGGGCTCTGTCGGGCTCTGTCGGGCTCTGTCGGGCTCTACTGGGCCCTGTCGGGCTCTGTCGGGCTCTGTCGGGCTCTACTGGGCTCTGTCGGGCTCTGTCGGGCCCTGTCGGGCTCTGTCGGGCTCTGTCGGGCTCTGTCGGGCTCTACTGGTCTCTGTCGGGCCCTGTCGGGCCCTGTCGGGCCCTGTCGGGCTCTGTCGGGCTCTGTCGGACCCTGTCGGGCCCTGTCGGGCTCTGTCGGGCTCTTTCGGGCTCTACTGGGCCCTGTCGGGCTCTGTCGGGCCCTCTTGGGCTCTGTCGGGCTCTGTCGAGCTCTACTGGGCTCTGTCGGGCTCTGTCGGGCCCTGTCGGGCTCTGTCGGGCTCTGTCGGGCTCTACTGGGCCCTGTCGGGCCCTGTCGGGCTCTGTCGGGCTCTGTCGGGCTCTGTCGGGCCCTGTCGGGCTCTGTCGGGCTCTGTCGGGCCCTGTCGGGCTTTGTCGGGCTCTGTCGGGCTCTGTCGGGCTCTGTCGGGCTCTACTGGGCCCTGTCGGGCTCTGTCGGGCCCTGTCGGGCTCTGTCGGGCTCTGTCGGGCTCTGTCGGGCTCTACTGGGCTCTACTGTTCCCTGTTGGGCCCTGTCGGGCTCTGTCGGGCTCTGTCGGGCTCTGTCGGGCCCTGTCGGGCCCTGTCGGGCTCTGTCGGGCTCTGTCGGGCTCTAGTGGGCTCTGTCGGGCTCTGTCGGGCTCTGTCGGGCACTGTCGGGCCCTGTCGGGCTCTGTCGGGTTCTGTCGGGCTCTGTCGGGCTCTGTCGGGCTCTGTCGGGCTCTGTCGGGCTCTACTGGGCTCTACTGTTCCCTGTCGGGCCCTGTCGGGCTCTGTCGGGCTCTCTCGGGCTCTGTCGGGCTCTGTCGGGCTCTACTGGGCTCTGTCGGGCCCTGTCGGGCCCTGTCGGGCCCTGTCGGGCTCTGTCGGGTTCTGTCGGGCTCTGTCGGGCTCTGTCGGGCCCTGTCGGGCTCTGTCGGGCTCTGTCGGGCTCTGTCGGGCTCTACTGGGCTCTGTCGGGCCCTGTCGGGCCCTGTCGGGCTCTGTCGGGCCCTGTCGGGCTCTGTCGGGCTCTACTGGGCTCTGTCGGGCTCTACTGGGCTCTACGAGGCCCTGTCGGGCTCTGTCGGGCTCTGTCGGGCTCTGTCGGGCCCTGTCGGGCTCTGTCGGGCTGTGTCGGGCCCTGTCGGGCCCTGTCAGGCTCTGTTGGTGTCTGTCGGGCTCTGTCGGGCTCTGTCGGGCTCTGTCGGGCTCTACTGTGCTCTGCCGGGCCCTGTCGGGCCCTGTCGGGCCCTGTCGGGCTCTGTCGGGCTCTGTCGGGTTCTGTAGGGCTCTGTCGGGCCCTGTCGGGCTCTACTGGGCTCTGTCGGGCTCTGTCGGGCCCTGTCGGGCTCTGTCGGGCTCTGTCGGGCTCTACTGGGCTCTGTCGGGCTCTGTCGGGCCCTGTAGGGCCCTGTCGGGCTCTGTCGGGCTCTGTCGGGCTCTACTGCGCCCTGTCGGGCCCTGTCGGGCTCTGTCGGGCTCTGTCGGGCTCTACTGGGCTCTGTCGGGCTCTGTCGGGCTCTGTCGGGCCCTGTCGCGCTCTACTGGGCTCTGTCGGGCTCTGTCGGGCCCTGTCGGGCTCTGTCGGGCCCTGTCGGGCTCTGTCGGGCTCTACTGGGCTCTGTCGGGCTCTGTCGGGCTCTGTCGGGCCCTGTCGGGCTCTGTCGGGCTCTGTCGGGCTCTGTCGGGCCCTGTCGGGCTCTGTCGGGCCCTGTCGGGCTCTGTCGGGCTCTACTGGGCTCCGTCGGGCTCTGTCGGGCCCTGTCGGGCTCTGTCAGGCTCTGTCGGGCTCTGTCGGGCCCTGTCGGGCTCTGTCGGGCTCTACTGGGAACTGTCGGGCCCTGTCAGGCTCTGTCGGGCTCTGTCGGGCCCTGTCGGGCCCTGTCGGGATCTGTCGGGCTCTGTCGGGCTCTACTGGGCTCTGTCGGGCTCTGTCGGGCCCTGTCGGGCTCTGTCGGGCCCTGTCGGACTCTGTCGGACTCTGTCGGGCTCTGTCAGGCTCTACTGGGCCCTGTCGGGCTCTATCGGGCACTGTCGGGCTCTTTCGGGCCCTGTCGGGCTCTGTCGGGCCCTGTCGGGCCCTGTCGGGCTTTGTCGGGCTCTGTCGAGCTCTGTCAGGCTCTGTGAGGCTCTACTGGGCCCTGTCGGGCTCTGTCGGGCTCTGTCGGGCCCTGTCGGGCTCTGTCGGGCTCTGTCGGGCTCTGTCGGGCTCTACTGGGCCCTGTCGGGCTCTGTCGGGCTCTGTCGGGCTCTACTGGGCTCTGTCGGGCCCTGTCGGGCCCTGTCGGGCCCTGTCGGTCTCTGTCGGGCTCTGTCGGGCTCTGTCGGGCCCTGTCGAGCTCTGCCGGGCTCTGTCGGGCTCTGTCAGGCTCTACTGGGCTCTGTCGGGCTCTGTCGGGTTCTGTCGGGCTCTGTCGGGCCCTGTCGGGCCCTGTCGGGCCCTGTCGGGCTCTGTCGGGCTCTGTCTTGCTCTGTCGGGCTCTACTGGGCTCTGTCGGGTTCTACTGGGCTCTACTGGGCCCTGTCGGGCTCTGTCAGGCTCTGTCGGGCTCTACTGGGCTCTGTCGGGCTCTACTGTGCTCTGTCGGGCTCGGTCGGGCCCTGTCGGGCTCTGTCGGGCTCTGTCGGGCTCTACTAGGCTCTCTCGGGCTCTGTCGGGCCCTGTCGGGCTCTGTCGGGCTCTTTCGGGCTCTGTCGGGCTCTACTGGTCTCTGTCGGGCTCTGTCGGGCCCTGTCGGGCCCTGTCGGGCTCTGTCGGGCTCTGTCGGGCCCTGTCGGACTCTGTCGGGCTCTGTCGTGCTCTGTCAGGCTCTACTGGGCCCTGTCGGGCTCTATCGGGCCCTGTCGGGCTCTTTCGGGCCCTGTCGGGCTCTGTCGGGCCCTGTCGGGCCCTGTCGGGCTTTGTCGGGCTCTGTCGAGCTCTGTCGGGCTCTGTGAGGCTCTACTGGGCCCTGTCGGGCTCTGTCGGGCTCTGTCGGGCTCTACTGTGCTCTGTAGGGCCCTGTCGGGCCCTGTCGGGCTCTGTCGGGCTCTGTCGGGCTCTGTAGGGCTCTGTAGGGCCCTGTCGGGCTCTACTGGGCTCTGTCGGGCTCTGTCGGGCCCTGTCGGGCTCTGTCGGGCTCTGTCGGGCTCTGTCGGGCTCTACTGGGCTCTGTCGGGCTCTGTCGGGCCCTGTAGGGCCCTGTCGGGCTCTGTCGGGCTCTGTCGGGCTCTACTGCGCCCTGTCGGGCCCTGTCGGGCTCTGTCGGGCTCTACTGGGCTCTGTCGGGCTCTGTCGGGCTCTGTCGGGCTCTGTCGGGCCCTGTCGCGCTCTACTGGGCTCTGTCGGGCTCTGTCGGGCCCTGTCGGGCTCTGTCGGGCCCTGTCGGGCTCTGTCGGGCTCTACTGGGCTCTGTCGGGCTCTGTCGGGCTCTGTCGGGCCCTGTCGGGCTCTGTCGGGCTCTGTCGGGCTCTGTCGGGCCCTGTCGGGGTCTGTCGGGCTCTACTGGGCTCCGTCGGGCTCTGTCGGGCTCTGTCGGGCCCTGTCGGGCCCTGTCGGGCTCTGTCGGGCTCTGTCGGGCTCTGTCGGGCCCTGTCGGGCTCTGTCGGGCTCTACTGGGCTCTGTCGGGCTCTGTCGGGCCCTGTCGGGCTCTGTCGGGCCCTGTCGGGCTCTGTCGGGCTCTACTGGGCTCTGTCGGGCTCTACTGGGCTCTGTCGGGCCCTGTCGGGCTCTGTCGGGCTCTGTCGGGCTCTGTCGGGCCCTGTCGGGCTCTGTCGGGCTCTACTGGGCTCTGTCGGGCTCTGTCGGGCCCTGTCGGGCTCTGTCGGGCCCTGTCGGGCTCTGTCGGGCTCTACTGGGCTCTGTCGGGCCCTGTCGGGCTCTGTCGGGCTCTGTCGGGCTCTGTCGGGCTCTGTCGGGCCCTGTCGGGCTCTGTCGGGCCCTGTCGGGCTCTGTCGGGCTCTACTGGGAACTGTCGGGCCCTGTCGGGCTCTGTCGGGCTCTGTCGGGCCCTGTCGGGCCCTGTCGGGCTCTGTCGGGCTCTGTCGGTCTCTGTCGGGCTCTGTCGGGCTCTGTCGGGCCCTGTCGAGCTCTGTCGGGCTCTGTCGGGCTCTGTCAGGCTCTACTGGGCTCTGTCGGGCTCTGTCGGGTTCTGTCGGGCTCTGTCGGGCCCTGTCGGGCCCTGTCGGGCCCTGTCGGGCTCTGTCGGGCTCTGTCTTGCTCTGTCGGGCTCTACTGGGCTCTGTCGGGTTCTACTGGGCTCTACTGGGCCCTGTCGGGCTCTGTCAGTCTCTGTCGGGCTCTACTGGGCTCTGTCGGGCTCTACTGTGCTCTGTCGGGCTCGGTCGGGCCCTGTCGGGCTCTGTCGGGCTCTGTCGGGCTCTACTAGGCTCTCTCGGGCTCTGTCGGGCCCTGTCGGGCTCTGTCGGGCTCTTTCGGGCTCTGTCGGGCTCTACTGGTCTCTGTCGGGCTCTGTCGGGCCCTGTCGGGCCCTGTCGGGCTCTGTCGGGCTCTGTCGGGCCCTGTCGGACTCTGTCGGGCTCGGTCGTGCTCTGTCAGGCTCTACTGGGCCCTGTCGGGCTCTATCGGGCCCTGTCGGGCTCTTTCGGGCCCTGTCGGGCTCTGTCGGGCCCTGTCGGGCCCTGTCGGGCTTTGTCGGGCTCTGTCGAGCTCTGTCGGGCTCTGTGAGGCTCTACTGGGCCCTGTCGGGCTCTGTCGGGCTCTGTCGGGCTCTACTGTGCTCTGTCGGGCCCTGTCGGGCCCTGTCGGGCTCTGTCGGGCTCTGTCGGGCTCTGTAGGGCTCTGTAGGGCCCTGTCGGGCTCTACTGGGCTCTGTCGGGCTCTGTCGGGCCCTGTCGGGCTCTGTCGGGCTCTGTCGGGCTCTGTCGGGCTCTACTGGGCTCTGTCGGGCTCTGTCGGGCCCTGTAGGGCCCTGTCGGGCTCTGTCGGGCTCTGTCGGGCTCTACTGCGCCCTGTCGGGCCCTGTCGGGCTCTGTCGGGCTCTACTGGGCTCTGTCGGGCTCTGTCGGGCTCTGTCGGGCTCTGTCGGGCCCTGTCGCGCTCTACTGGGCTCTGTCGGGCTCTGTCGGGCCCTGTCGGGCTCTGTCGGGCCCTGTCGGGCTCTGTCGGGCTCTACTGGGCTCTGTCGGGCTCTGTCGGGCTCTGTCGGGCCCTGTCGGGCTCTGTCGGGCTCTGTCGGGCTCTGTCGGGCCCTGTCGGGCTCTGTCGGGCTCTACTGGGCTCCGTCGGGCTCTGTCGGGCTCTGTCGGGCCCTGTCGGGCCCTGTCGGGCTCTGTCGGGCTCTGTCGGGCTCTGTCGGGCCCTGTCGGGCTCTGTCGGGCTCTACTGGGCTCTGTCGGGCTCTGTCGGGCCCTGTCGGGCTCTGTCGGGCCCTGTCGGGCTCTGTCGGGCTCTACTGGGCTCTGTCGGGCTCTACTGGGCTCTGTCGGGCCCTGTCGGGCTCTGTCGGGCTCTGTCGGGCTCTGTCGGGCCCTGTCGGGCTCTGTCGGGCCCTGTCGGGCTCTGTCGGGCTCTACTGGGCTCTGTCGGGCTCTGTCGGGCCCTGTCGGGCTCTGTCGGGCCCTGTCGGGCTCTGTCGGGCTCTACTGGGCTCTGTCGGGCCCTGTCGGGCCCTGTCGGGCTCTGTCGGGCTCTGTCGGGCTCTGTCGGGCTCTGTCGGGCCCTGTCGGGCTCTGTCGGGCCCTGTCGGGCTCTGTCGGGCTCTACTGGGAACTGTCGGGCCCTGTCGGGCTCTGTCGGGCTCTGTCGGGCCCTGTCGGGCCCTGTCGGGATCTGTCGGGCTCTGTCGGGCTCTACTGGGCTCTGTCGGGCTCTGTCGGGCCCTGTCGGGCTCTGTCGGGCCCTGTCGGACTCTGTCGGGCTCTGTCGGGCTCTGTCAGGCTCTACTGGGCCCTGTCGGGCTCTATCGGGCACTGTCGGGCTCTTTCGGGCCCTGTCGGGCTCTGTCGGGCCCTGTCGGGCCCTGTCGGGCTTTGTCGGGCTCTGTCGAGCTCTGTCGGGCTCTGTGAGGCTCTACTGGGCCCTGTCGGGCTCTGTCGGGCTCTGTCGGGCTCTGTCGGGCCCTGTCGGGCTCTGTCGGGCTCTGTCGGGCTCTGTCGGGCTCTACTGGGCCCTGTCGGGCTCTGTCGGGCTCTGTCGGGCTCTGTCGGGCTCTACTGGGCTCTGTCGGGCCCTGTCGGGCCCTGTCGGGCCCTGTCGGTCTCTGTCGGGCTCTGTCGGGCTCTGTCGGGCTCTGTCGGGCCCTGTCGAGCTCTGTCGGGCTCTGTCGGGCTCTGTCAGGCTCTACTGGGCTCTGTCGGGCTCTGTCGGGTTCTGTCGGGCCCTGTCGGGCCCTGTCGGGCCCTGTCGGGCTCTGTCGGGCTCTGTCGGGCTCTGTCGGGCTCTACTGGGCTATGTCGGGTTCTACTGGGCTCTACTGGGCCCTGTCGGGCTCTGTCGGGCTCTGTCGGGCTCTACTGGGCTCTGTCGGGCTCTACTGTGCTCTGTCGGGCTCGGTCGGGCCCTGTCGGGCTCTGTCGGGCTCTGTCGGGCTCTACTGGGCTCTCTCGGGCTCTGTCGGGCCCTGTCGGGCTCTGTCGGGCTCTTTCGGGCTCTGTCGGGCTCTGTCGGGCTCTGTCGGGCTCTGTCGGGCCCTGTCGGGCCCTGTCGGGCTCTGTCGGGCTCTGTCGGACCCTGTCGGGCCCTGTCGGGCTCTGTCGGGCTCTACTGGGCTCTGTCGGGCTCTGTCGGGCCCTGTCGGGCTCTGTCGGGCTCTGTCGGGCTCTACTGGGCCCTGTCGGGCTCTGTCGGGCTCTGTCGGGCTCTGTCGGGCCCTGTCGGGCTCTGTCGGGCCCTGTCGGGCCCTGTCGGGCTCTGTCGGGCTCTACTGGGCCCTGTCGCGCTCTGTCGGGTTCTCTGGGCTCTGTCGGGCTCTGTCGGGCCCTGTCGGGCCCTGTCGGGCTCTGTCGGGTTCTGTCGGGCTCTGTCGGGCTCTGTCGGGCCCTGTCGGGCTCTGTCGGGCTCTGTCGGGCTCTGTCGGGCTCTACTGGGCTCTGTCGGGCCCTGTCGGGCCCTGTCGGGCTCTGTCGGGCTCTGTCGGGCTCTGTCGTTCTCTACTGGGCTCTGTCGGGCTCTACTGGGCTCTACTAGGCCCTGTCGGGCTCTGTCGGGCTCTGTCGGTCTCTGTCGGGCCCTGTCGGGCTCTGTCGGGCTGTGTCGGGCCCTGTCGGGCCCTGTCAGGCTCTGTTGGTGTCTGTCGGGCTCTGTCGGGCTCTGTCGGGCTCTACTGGGCTCTGTCGGGCTCTGTCGGGCCCTGTCGGGCTCTGTCGGGCTCTGTCGGGCTCTGTCGGGCTCTACTGGGCTCTCTCGGGCTCTACTGGGCTCTGTCGGGCTCTGTCGGGCCCTGTAGGGCCCTGTCGGGCTCTGTCGGGCTCTACTGCGCCCTGTCGTGCCCTGTCGGGCTCTGTCGGGCTCTGTCGGGCTCTGTCGGGCTCTGTCGGGCTCTGTCGGGCTCTGTCGGGCCCTGTCGGGCTCTACTGGGCTCTGTCGGGCTCTGTCGGGCCCTGTCGGGCCCTGTCGGGCCCTGTCGGGCTCTGTCGGGCTCTACTGGGCTCTGTCGGGCTCTGTCGGGCCCTGTCGGGCTCTGTCGGGCTCTGTTGGGCTCTGTCGGGCTCTGTCGGGCTCTAGTGGGCTCTGTCGGGCTCTGTCCGGCTCTGTCGGGCCCTGTCGGGCCCTGTCGGGCTCTGTCGGGCTCTTTCGGGTTCTGTCGGGCTCTGTCGGGCTCTGTTGGGCTCTGTCGGGCTCTACTGGGCTCTACTGTTCCCTGTCGGGCTCTGTCGGGCTCTGTCGGGCTCTGTCGGGCCCTGTCGGGCCCTGTCGGGCCCTGTCGGGTTCTGTCGGGCTCTGTCGGGCTCTGTCGGGCCCTGTCGGGCCCTGTCGGGCTCTGTCGGGCTCTGTCGGGCTCTACTGGGCTCTACTGTTCCCTGTCGGGCTCTGTCGGGCTCTGTCGGGCTCTGTCGGGCCCTGTCGGGCCCTGTCGGGCTCTGTCGGGCTCTGTCGGGCCCTGTCGGGCCCTGTCGGGCTCTGTCGGGCTCTGTCGGGCTCTACTGGGCTCTGTCGGGCTCTGTCGGGCCCTGTCGGGCTCTGTCGGGCTCTGTCGGGCTCTGTCGGGCTCTACTGGGCTCTGTCGGGCTCTACTGGGCTCTACTAGGCCCTGTCGGGCTCTGTCGGGCTCTGTCGGGCTCTGTCGGGCCCTGTCGGGCTCTGTCGGGCTCTGTCGGGCCCTGTCGGGCCCTGTCAGGCTCTGTTGGGGTCTGTCGGGCTCTGTCGGGCTCTGTCGGGCTCTACTGGGCTCTGTCGGGCTCTGTCGGGCCCTGTCGGGCTCTGTCGGGCTCTGTCGGGCTCTGTCGGGCTCTACTGGGCTCTGTCGGGCTCTACTGGGCTCTGTCGGGCTCTGTCGGGCCCTGTAGGGCCCTGTCGGGCTCTGTCGGGCTCTGTCGGGCTCTACTGCGCCCTGTCGGGCCCTGTCGGGCTCTGTCGGGCTCTGTCGGGCTCTACTGGGCTCTGTCGGGCTCTCTCGGGCTCTGTCGGGCTCTGTCGGGCTCTGTCGGGCCCTGTCGGGCTCTACTGGGCTCTGTCGGGCTCTGTCGGGCTCTGTCGGGCTCTGTCGGGCCCTGTCGGGCTCTGTCGGGCTCAACTGGGCTCTGTCGGGCTCTGTCGGGCTCTGTCGGGCCCTGTCGGGCTCTGTCGGGCTCTGTCGGGATCTGTCGGGCTCTGTCGGGCTCTGTCGGGCTCTACTGGGCTCTGTCGGGCCCTGTCGGGCCCTGTCGGGCTCTGTCGGGCTCTGTCGGGCTCTACTGGGCTCTGTCGGGCCCTGTCGGGCCCTGTCGGGCCCTGTCGGGCCCTGTCGGGCTCTGTCGGGCTCTGTCGGGCTCTACTGGGCCCTGTCGGGCTCTGTCGAGCTCTACTGGGCTCTGTCGGGCTCTGTCAGGCCCTGTCGGGCCCTGTCGGGCTCTGTCGGGCTCTGTCGGGCTCTGTCGGGCTCTGTCGGGATCTACTGGGCCCTGTCGGGCCCTGTCGGGCTCTGTCGGGCTCTGTCGGGCTCTGTCGGGCTCTACTGGGCCCTGTCCGGCTCTGTCGGGCTCTGTCGGGCTCTGTCGGGCCCTGTCAGGCTCTGTCGGGTCCTGTCGGGCCCTGTCGGGCTCTGTCGGGCTCTGTCGGGCTCTGTCAGGCTCTATTGGGCCCTGTCGGGCCCTGTCGGGCTCTGTCGGGCTCTGTCGGGCCCTGTCGGGCTCTGTCGGGCCCTGTCGGGCCCTGTCGGGCTCTGTCGGGCTCTGTCGGGCTCTACTGGGCCCTGTCGGGCTCTGTCGGGCCCTGTCGGGCCCTGTCGGGCTCTGTCGGGCTCTGTCGGGCTCTGTCGGGTCCTGTCGGTCTCTGTCGGGCTCTGTCGGGCCCTGTCGGGCCCTGACAGGCTCTGTCGGGCTCTGTCGGGCTCTGTCGGGATCTGTAGGGCTCTGTCGGGCCCTGTCGGGCTCTACTGGGCTCTGTCGGGCTCTGTCGGTCTCTGTCGGGCTCTGTCGGGCTCTACTGCGCCCTGTCGGGCCCTGTCGGTCTCTGTCGGGCTCTGTCGGGCTCTGTCGGGCTCTACTGCGCCCTGTCGGGCCCTGTCGGGCTCTGTCGGGCCCTGTCGGGCTCTGTAGGGCTCTGTCGGGCTCTGTCGGGCCCTGTCGAGCTCTGTCGGGCCCTGTCGGGCTCTGTCGGGCTCTACTGGGCTCTGTCGGGCTCTGTCGGGCTCTGTCGGGCCCTGTCGGGCTCTGTCGGGCTCTGTCGGGATCTGTCGGGCTCTGTCGGGATCTGTCGGGCTCTACTGGGCCCTGTCGGGCTCTACTGGGCCCTGTCGGGCTCTGTCGGGCCCTGTCGGGCCCTGTCGGGCTCTGTCGGGCTCTACTGGGCCCTGTCAAGCCCTGTCGGGCCCTGTCGGGCTCTGTCGGGCCCTGTCGGGCTCTGTCGGGCTCTACTGGGCCCTGTCGGGCCCTGTCGGGCCCTGTCGGGCTCTGTCGGGCCCTGTCGGGCTTTGTCGGGCTCTGTCGGGCCCTGTCGGGCTCTGTCGGGCTCTGTCGGGCTCTACTGGGCTCTGTCGGGCTCTGTCGGGCCCTGTCGGGCCCTGTCGGGCTCTGTCGGGCTCTGTCGGGCCCTGTCGGGCCCTGTCGGGCTCTCTCGGGCTCTACTGGGCCCTGTCGGGCCCTGTCGGGCCCTGTCGGGCCCTGTCGGGCTCTGTCGGGCCCTGTCGGGCCCTGCCGGGATCTGTCGGGCTCTGTCGGGCTCTACTGGGCTCTGTCGGGCTCTGTCGGGCCCTGTCGGGCTCTGTCGGGCCCTGTCGGACTCTGTCGGGCTCTGTCGGGCTCTGTCAGGCTCTACTGGGCCCTGTCGGGTTCTATCGGGCCCTGTCGGGCTCTTTCGGGCCCTGTCGGGCTCTGTCGGGCCCTGTCGGGCCCTGTCGGGCTTTGTCGGGCTCTGTCGAGCTCTGTCGGGCTCTGTGAGGCTCTACTGGGCCCTGTCGGGCTCTGTCGGGCTCTGTCGGGCCCTGTCGGGCTCTGTCGGGCCCTGTCGGGCTCTGTCGGGCTCTACTGGGCTCTGTCGGGCTCTGTCGGGCTCTGTCGGGCCCTGTCGGGCTCTGTCGGGCTCTGTCGGGCTCTGTCGGGCCCTGTCGGGCTCTGTCGGGCCCTGTCGGGCTCTGTCGGGCTCTACTGGGCTCCGTCGGGCTCTGTCGGGCCCTGTCGGGCCCTGTCGGGCTCTGTCAGGCTCTGTCGGGCTCTGTCGGGCCCTGTCGGGCTCTGTCGGGCTCTACTGGGAACTGTCGGGCCCTGTCGGGCCCTGTCGGGCTCTGTCGGGCCCTGTCGGGCCCTGTCGGGATCTGTCGGGCTCTGTCGGGCTCTACTGGGCTCTGTCGGGCCCTGTCGGGCCCTGTCGGGCTCTGTCGGGCACTGTCGGGCTCTTTCGGGCCCTGTCGGGCTCTGTCGGGCCCTGTCGGGCCCTGTCGGGCTTTGTCGGGCTCTGTCGAGCTCTGTCGGGCTCTGTGAGGCTCTACTGGGCCCTGTCGGGCTCTGTCGGGCTCTGTCGGGCTCTGTCGGGCCCTGTCGGGCTCTGTCGGGCTCTGTCGGGCTCTGTCGGGCTCTACTGGGCCCTGTCGGGCTCTATCGGGCTCTGTCGGGCTCTACTGGGCTCTGTCGGGCCCTGTCGGGCCCTGTCGGGCCCTGTCGGTCTCTGTCGGGCTCTGTCGGGCTCTGTCGGGCCCTGTCGAGCTCTGTCGGGCTCTGTCGGGCTCTGTCAGGCTCTACTGGGCTCTGTCGGGCTCTGTCGGGTTCTGTCGGGCTCTGTCGGGCCCTGTCGGGCCCTGTCGGGCCCTGTCGGGCTCTGTCGGGCTCTGTCGGGCTCTGTCGGGCTCTACTGGGCTCTGTCGGGTTCTACTGGGCTCTACTGGGCCCTGTCGGGCTCTGTCAGGCTCTGTCGGGCTCTACTGGGCTCTGTCGGGCTCTACTGTGCTCTGTCGGGCTCGGTCGGGCCCTGTCGGGCTCTGTCGGGCTCTGTCGGGCTCTACTGGGCTCTCTCGGGCTCTGTCGGGCCCTGTCGGGCTCTGTCGGGCTCTTTCGGGCTCTGTCGGGCTCTACTGGTCTCTGTCGGGCTCTGTCGGGCCCTGTCGGGCCCTGTCGGGCTCTGTCGGGCTCTGTCGGGCCCTGTCGGACTCTGTCGGGCTCTGTCGGGCTCTGTCAGGCTCTACTGGGCCCTGTCGGGCTCTATCGGGCCCTGTCGGGCTCTTTCGGGCCCTGTCGGGCTCTGTCGGGCCCTGTCGGGCTCTGTCGGGCCCTGTCGGGCCCTGTCGGGCTTTGTCGGGCTCTGTCGAGCTCTGTCGGGCTCTGTGAGGCTCTACTGGGCCCTGTCGGGCTCTGTCGGGCTCTGTCGGGCCCTGTCGGGCTCTGTCGGGCTCTGTCGGGCTCTACTGGACCCTGTCGGGCTCTGTCGGGCTCTGTCGGGCTCTGTCGGGCTCTACTGGGCTCTGTCGGGCTCTGTCGGGCCCTGTCGGGCCCTGTCGGGCTCTGTCGGGCTCTGTCGGGCTCTACTGGTCTCTGTCGGGCTCTGTCGGGCCCTGTCGGGCCCTGTCGGGCTCTGTCGGGCTCTGTCGGACCCTGTCGGGCCCTGTCGGGCTCTGTCGGGCTCTTTCGGGCTCTACTGGGCCCTGTCGGGCTCTGTCGGGCCCTCTTGGGCTCTGTCGGGCTCTGTCGAGCTCTACTGGGCTCTGTCGGGCTCTGTCGGGCCCTGTCGGGCTCTGTCGGGCTCTGTCGGGCTCTACTGGGCCCTGTCGGGCCCTGTCGGGCTCTGTCGGGCTCTGTCGGGCTCTGTCGGGCCCTGTCGGGCTCTGTCGGGCTCTGTCGGGCCCTGTCGGGCTTTGTCGGGCTCTGTCGGGCTCTGTCGGGCTCTGTCGGGCTCTACTGGGCCCTGTCGGGCTCTGTCGGGCCCTGTCGGGCTCTGTCGGGCTCTGTCGGGCTCTGTCGGGCTCTGTCGGGCTCTACTGGGCTCTACTGTTCCCTGTTGGGCCCTGTCGGGCTCTGTCGGGCTCTGTCGGGCCCTGTCGGGCCCTGTCGGGCTCTGTCGGGCTCTGTCGGGCTCTAGTGGGCTCTGTCGGGCTCTGTCGGGCTCTGTCGGGCACTGTCGGGCCCTGTCGGGCTCTGTCGGGTTCTGTCGGGCTCTGTCGGGCTCTGTCGGGCTCTGTCGGGCTCTACTGGGCTCTACTGTTCCCTGTCGGGCCCTGTCGGGCTCTGTCAGGCTCTCTCGGGCTCTGTTGGGCTCTGTCGGGCTCTACTGGGCCCTGTCGGGCTCTGTTGGGCTCTGTTGGGCTCTGTCGGGCCCTGTCGGGCCCTGTCGGGCCCTGTCGGGCTCTGTCGGGTTCTGTCGGGCTCTGTCGGGCTCTGTCGGGCCCTGTCGGGCTCTGTCGGGCTCTGTCGGGCTCTGTCGGGCCCTGTCGGGCTCTGTCGGGCTGTGTCGGGCCCTGTCGGGCCCTGTCAGGCTCTGTTGGTGTCTGTCGGGCTCTGTCGGGCTCTGTCGGGCTCTGTCGGGCTCTACTGTGCTCTGTCGGGCCCTGTCGGGCCCTTTCGGGCTCTGTCGGGCTCTGTCGGGCTCTGTCGGGCTCTGTAGGGCTCTGTAGGGCCCTGTCGGGCTCTACTGGGCTCTGTCGGGCTCTGTCGGGCCCTGTCGGGCTCTGTCGGGCTCTGTCGGGCTCTGTCGGGCTCTACTGGGCTCTGTCGGGCTCTGTCGGGCCCTGTAGGGCCCTGTAGGGCCCTGTCGGGCTCTGTCGGGCTCTGTCGGGCTCTACTGCGCCCTGTCGGGCCCTGTCGGGCTCTGTCGGGCTCTGTCGGGCTCTACTGGGCTCTGTCGGGCTCTGTCGGGCTCTGTCGGGCTCTGTCGGGCCCTGTCGCGCTCTACTGGGCTCTGTCGGGCTCTGTCGGGCCCTGTCGGGCTCTGTCGGGCCCTGTCGGGCTCTGTCGGGCTCTACTGGGCTCTGTCGGGCTCTGTCGGGCTCTGTCGGGCCCTGTCGGGCTCTGTCGGGCTCTGTCGGGCTCTGTCGGGCCCTGTCAGGCTCTGTCGGGCCCTGTCGGGCTCTGTCGGGCTCTACTGGGCTCCGTCGGGCTCTGTCGGGCTCTGTCGGGCCCTGTCGGGCCCTGTCGGGCTCTGTCGGGCTCTGTCGGGCTCTGTCGGGCCCTGTCGGGCTCTGTCGGGCTCTACTGGGCTCTGTCGGGCTCTGTCGGGCCCTGTCGGGCTCTGTCGGGCCCTGTCGGGCTCTGTCGGGCTCTACTGGGCTCTGTCGGGCTCTACTGGGCTCTGTCGGGCTCTGTCGGGCCCTGTCGGGCTCTGTCGGGCTCTGTCGGGCTCTGTCGGGCCCTGTCGGGCTCTGTCGGGCCCTGTCGGGCTCTGTCGGGCTCTACTGGGCTCTGTCGGGCTCTGTCGGGCCCTGTCGGGCTCTGTCGGGCCCTGTCGGGCTCTGTCGGGCTCTACTGGGCTCTGTCGGGCCCTGTCGGGCTCTGTCGGGCTCTGTCGGGCTCTGTCGGGCTCTGTCGGGCCCTGTCGGGCTCTGTCGGGCCCTGTCGGGCTCTGTCGGGCTCTACTTGGAACTGTCGGGCCCTGTCGGGCCCTGTCGGGCTCTGTCGGGCCCTGTCGGGCCCTGTCGGGCTCTGTCGGGCTCTTTCGGGCTCTACTGGGCTCTGTCGGGCTCTGTCGGGCCCTGTCGGGCTCTGTCGGGCCCTGTCGGACTCTGTCGGGCTCTGTCGGGCTCTGTCGGGCTCTACTGGGCCCTGTCAGGCTCTATCGGGCACTGTCGGGCTCTTTCGGGCCCTGTCGGGCTCTGTCGGGCCCTGTCGGGCCCTGTCGGGCTTTGTCGGGCTCTGTCGAGCTCTGTCGGGCTCTGTGAGGCTCTACTGGGCCCTGTCGGGCTCTGTCGGGCTCTGTCGGGCCCTGTCGGGCTCTGTCGGGCTCTGTCGGGCTCTGTCGGGCTCTACTGGGCCCTGTCGGGCTCTGTCGGGCTCTGTCGGGCTCTGTCGGGCTCTACTGGGCTCTGTCGGGCCCTGTCGGGCCCTGTCGGGCCCTGTCGGTCTCTGTCGGGCTCTGTCGGGCTCTGTCGGGCTCTGTCGGGCCCTGTCGAGCTCTGTCGGGCTCTGTCGGGCTCTGTCAGGCTCTACTGGGCTCTGTCGGGCTCTGTCGGGTTCTGTCGGGCCCTGTCGGGCCCTGTCGGGCCCTGTCGGGCTCTGTCGGGCTCTGTCGGGCTCTGTCGGGCTCTACTGGGCTCTGTCGGGTTCTACTGGGCTCTACTGGGCCCTGTCGGGCTCTGTCGGGCTCTGTCGGGCTCTACTGGGCTCTGTCGGGCTCTACTGTGCTCTGTCGGGCTCGGTGGGGCCCTGTCGGGCTCTGTCGGGCTCTGTCGGGCTCTACTGGGCTCTCTCGGGCTCTGTCGGGCCCTGTCGGGCTCTGTCGGGCTCTTTCGGGCTCTGTCGGGCTCTGTCGGGCTCTGTCGGGCCCTGTCGGGCCCTGTCGGGCTCTGTCGGGCTCTGTCGGACCCTGTCGGGCCCTGTCGGGCTCTGTCGGGCTCTACTGGGCTCTGTCGGGCTCTGTCGGGCCCTGTCGGGCTCTGTCGGGCTCTGTCGGGCTCTACTGGGCCCTGTCGGGCCCTGTCGGGCTCTGTCGGGCTCTGTCGGGCTCTGTCGGGCTCTGTCGGGCCCTGTCGGGCTTTGTCGGGCTCTGTCGGGCTCTGTCGGGCTCTGTCGGGCTCTACTGGGCCCTGTCGGGCTCTGTCGGGCCCTGTCGGGCTCTGTCGGGCTCTGTCGGGCTCTGTCGGGCTCTACTGGGCTCTACTGTTCCCTGTCGGGCCCTGTCGGGCTCTGTCGGGCTCTGTCGGGCCCTGTCGGGCCCTGTCGGGCTCTGTCGGGCTCTGTCGGGCTCTAGTGGGCTCTGTCGGGCTCTGTCGGGCCCTGTCGGGCCCTGTCGGGCCCTGTCGGGCTCTGTCGGGCTCTGTCGGGTTCTGTCGGGCTCTGTCGGGCTCTGTCGGGCTCTGTCGGGCTCTACTGGGCTCTACTGTTCCCTGTCGGGCCCTGTCGGGCTCTGTCGGGCTCTGTCGGGCTCTACTGGGCCCTGTCGCGCTCTGTCGGGTTCTCTGGGCTCTGTCGGGCTCTGTCGGGCCCTGTCGGGCCCTGTCGGGCTCTGTCGGGTTCTGTCGGGCTCTGTCGGGCTCTGTCGGGCCCTGTCGGGCTTTGTCGGGCTCTGTCGGGCTCTGTCGGGCTCTACTGGGCTCTGTCGGGCCCTGTCGGGCCCTGTCGGGCTCTCTCGAGCTCTGTCTGGCTCTGTCGTTCTCTACTGGGCTCTGTCGGGCTCTACTGGGCTCTACTAGGCCCTGTCGGGCTCTGTCGGGCTCTGTCGGGCTCTGTCGGGCCCTGTCGGGCTCTGTCGGGCTGTGTCGGGCCCTGTCGGGCCCTGTCAGGCTCTGTTGGTGTCTGTCGGGCTCTGTCGGGCTCTGTCGGGCTCTACTGGGCTCTGTCGGGCTCTGTCGGGCCCTGTCGGGCTCTGTCGGGCTCTGTCGGGCTCTGTCGGGCTCTACTGGGCTCTCTCGGGCTCTACTGGGCTCTGTCGGGCTCTGTCGGGCCCTGTAGGGCCCTGTCGGGCTCTGTCGGGCTCTACTGCGCCCTGTCGGGCCCTATCGGGCTCTGTCGGGCTCTGTCGGGCTCTACTGGCCTCTGTCGGGCTCTGTCGGGCTCTGTCGGGCCCTGTCGGGCTCTACTGGGCTCTGTCGGGCTCTGTCGGGCCCTGTCGGGCCCTGTCGGGCCCTGTCGGGCTCTGTCGGGCTCTACTGGGCTCTGTCGGGCTCTGTCGGGCCCTGTCGGGCTCTGTCGGGCTCTGTCGGGCTCTGTCGGGCTCTGTCGGGCTCTAGTGGGCTCTGTCGGGCTCTGTCGGGCTCTGTCGGGCCCTGTCGGGCCCTGTCGGGCTCTGTCGGGCTCTGTCGGGTTCTGTCGGGCTCTGTCGGGCTCTGTTGGGCTCTGTCGGGCTCTACTGGGCTCTACTGTTCCCTGTCGGGCTCTGTCGGGCTCTGTCGGGCTCTGTCGGGCCCTGTCGGGCCCTGTCGGGCCCTGTCGGGTTCTGTCGGGCTCTGTCGGGCTCTGTCGGGCCCTGTCGGGCTCTGTCGGGCCCTGTCGGGCCCTGTCGGGCTCTGTCGGGCTCTGTCGGGCTCTGTCGGGCTCTACTGGGCTCTGTCGGGCTCTGTCGGGCCCTGTCGGGCTCTGTCGGGCTCTGTCGGGCTCTGTCGGGCTCTACTGGGCTCTGTCGGGCTCTACTGGGCTCTACTAGGCCCTGTCGGGCTCTGTCGGGCTCTGTCGGGCTCTGTCGGGCCCTGTCGGGCTCTGTCGGGCTCTGTCGGGCCCTGTCGGGCCCTGTCAGGCTCTGTTGGGGTCTGTCGGGCTCTGTCGGGCTCTGTCGGGCTCTACTGGGCTCTGTCGGGCTCTGTCGGGCCCTGTCGGGCTCTGTCGGGCTCTGTCGGGCTCTGTCGGGCTCTACTGGGCTCTGTCGGGCTCTACTGGGCTCTGTCGGGCTCTGTCGGGCCCTGTAGGGCCCTGTCGGGCTCTGTCGGGCTCTGTCGGGCTCTACTGCGCCCTGTCGGGCCCTGTCGGGCTCTGTCGGGCTCTGTCGGGCTCTACTGGGCTCTGTCGAGCTCTCTCGGGCTCTGTCGGGCTCTGTCGGGCTCTGTCGGGCCCTGTCGGGCTCTACTGGGCTCTGTCGGGCTCTGTCGGGCTCTGTCGGGCTCTGTCGGGCCCTGTCGGGCTCTGTCGGGCTCTACTGGGCTCTGTCGGGCTCTGTCAGGCCCTGTCGGGCCCTGTCGGGCTCTGTCGGGCTCTGTCGGGCTCTGTCGGGCTCTGTCGGGCTCTACTGGGCCGTGTCGGGCCCTGTCGGGCTCTGTCGGGCTCTGTCGGGCTCTGTCGGGCTCTACTGGGCCCTGTCCGGCTCTGTCGGGCTCTGTCGGGCTCTGTCGGGCCCTGTCAGGCTCTGTCGGGTCCTGTCGGGCCCTGTCGGACTCTGTCGGGCTCTGTCGGGCTCTGTCAGGCTCTATTGGGCCCTGTCGGGCCCTGTCGGGCTCTGTCGGGCTCTGTCGGGCCCTGTCGGGCTCTGTCGGGCCCTGTCGGGCCCTGTCGGGCTCTGTCGGGCTCTGTCGGGCTCTACTGGGCCCTGTCGGGCCCTGTCGGGCCCTGTCGGGCTCTGTCGGGCTCTGTCGGGCTCTGTCGGGTCCTGTCGGTCTCTGTCGGGCTCTGTCGGGCCCTGTCGGGCCCTGACAGGCTCTGTCGGGCTCTGTCGGGCTCTGTCGGGCTCTGTAGGGCTCTGTCGGGCCCTGTCGGGCTCTACTGGGCTCTGTCGGGCTCTGTCGGTCTCTGTCGGGCTCTGTCGGGCTCTACTGCGCCCTGTCGGGCCCTGTCGGGCTCTGTCGGGCTCTGTCGGGCTCTGTCGGGCTCTACTGCGCCCTGTCGGGCCCTGTCGGGCTCTGTCGGGCCCTGTCGGGCTCTGTAGGGCTCTGTCGGGCTCTGTCGGGCCCTGTCGGGCTCTGTCGGGCCCTGTCGGGCTCTGTCGGGCTCTACTGGGCTCTGTCGGGCTCTGTCGGGCTCTGTCGGGCCCTGTCGGGCTCTGTCGGGCTCTGTCGGGATCTGTCGGGCTCTGTCGGGATCTGTCGGGCTCTACTGGGCCCTGTCGGGCTCTGTCGGGCCCTGTCGGGCCCTGTCGGGCTCTGTCGGGCCCTGTCGGGCTCTGTCGGGCTCTACTGGGCCCTGTCGGGCCCTGTCGGGCCCTGTCGGGCTCTGTCGGGCCCTGTCGGGCTCTGTCGGGCCCTGTCGGGCTCTGTCGGGCTCTACTGGGCCCTGTCGGGCCCTGTCGGGCCCTGTCGGGCTCTGTCGGGCCCTGTCGGGCTTTGTCGGGCTCTGTCGGGCCCTGTCGGGCCCTGTCGGGCTCTGTCGGGCCCTGTCGGGCTCTATCGGGCACTGTCGGGCTCTTTCGGGCCCTGTCGGGCTCTGTCGGGCCCTGTCGGGCCCTGTCGGGCCCTGTCGGGCTTTGTCGGGCTCTGTCGGGCCCTGTCGGGCTTTGTCGGGCTCTGTCGAGCTCTGTCGGGCTCTGTGAGGCTCTACTGGGCCCTGTCGGGCTCTGTCGGGCTCTGTCGGGCCCTGTCGGGCCCTGTCGGGCCCTGTCGGGCTCTGTCGGGCTCTGTCGGGCTCTGTAGGGCTCTGTCGGGCCCTGTCGGGCTCTACTGGGCTCTGTCGGGCTCTGTCGGGCTCTGTCGGGCTCTGTCGGGCTCTACTGGGCTCTGTCGGGCTCTGTCGGGCCCTGTAGGGCCCTGTCGGGCTCTGTCGGGCTCTGTCGGGCTCTACTGCTCCCTGTCGGCCCTGTCGGGCTCTGTCGGGCTCTGTTGGGCTCTACTGGGCTCTGTCGGGCTCTGTCGGGCTCTGTCGGGCTCTGTCGGGCCCTGTCGGGCTCTACTGGGCTCTGTCGGGCTCTGTCGGGCCCTGTCGGGCTCTGTCGGGCCCTGTCGGTCTCTGTCGGGCCCTGTCGGGCTCTGTCGGGCTCTGTCGGGCTCTACTGGGCTCTGTCGGGCTCTGTCGGGCCCTGTCGGGCCCTGTCGGGCTCTGTCGGGCTCTGTCGGGCTCTGTCGGGCCCTGTCGGGCTCTCTCGGGCTCTACTGGGCCCTGTCGGGCCCTGTCGGGCCCTGTCGGGCTCTGTCGGGCCCTGTCGGGCCCTGCCGGGATCTGTCGGGCTCTGTCGGGCTCTACTGGGCTCTGTCGGGCTCTGTCGGGCCCTGTCGGGCTCTGTCGGGCCCTGTCGGACTCTGTCGGGCTCTGTCGGGCTCTGTCAGGCTCTACTGGGCCCTGTCGGGCTCTATCGGGCACTGTCGGGCTCTTTCGGGCCCTGTCGGGCTCTGTCGGGCCCTGTCGGGCTCTGTCGGGCCCTGTCGGGCTCTGTCGGGCTCTGTCGGGCTCTGTCGGGCTCTACTGGGCTCTGTCGGGCCCTTTCGGGCCCTGTCGGGCTCTGTCGGGCTCTGTCGGGCCCTGTCGGGCCCTGTCGAGCTCTGTCGGGCTCTGTCGGGCTCTGTTAGGCTCTACTGGGCTCTGTCGGGCTCTGTCGGGTTCTATCGGGCTCTGTCGGGCTCTGTCGGGCCCTGTCGGGCCCTGTCGGGCTCTGTCGGGCCCTGTCGGGCTCTGTCGGGCTCTGTCGGGCTCTGTCGGGCTCTACTGGGCTCTGTCGGGTTCTACTGGGCTCTACTGGGCCCTGTCGGGCTCTGTCGGGCTCTGTCGGGCTCTGTCGGGCTCTACTGGCCTCTACTGTTCCCTGTCGGGCCCTGTCGGGCTCTGTCGGGCTCTCTCGGGCTCTGTCGGGCTCTGTCGGGCTCTACTGGGCCCTGTCGGGCTCTGTCGGGCTCTGTCGGGCTCTGTTGGGCTCTGTCGGGCTCTGTCGGGCTCTGTCGGGCTCTGTCGGGCCCTGTCGGGCCCTGTCGGGCTCTGTCGGGCCCTGTCGGACTCTGTCGGGCTCGGTCGGGCTCGGTCGGGCTCTACTGGGCTCTGTCGGGCTCTGTCGGGCCCTGTCGGGCCCTGTCAGGCTCTGTCGGGCTCTGTCGGGCTCTACTGGGCTCTGTCGGGCTCTACTGGGCTCTACTAGGCCCTGTCGGGCTCTGTCGGGCCCTGTCGGGCTCTGTCGGGCTCTGTCGGGCTCTGTCGGGCTCTGTCGGGCCCTGTCGGGCTCTGTCGGGCTCTGTCGGTCTCTGTCGGTCTCTGTCGGGCCCTGTCGGGCCCTGTCGGGCTCTGTCGGGCTCTGTCGGGCTCTACTGGGCTCTGTCGGGCTCTGTCGGGCTCTGTCGGGCCCTGTCGGGCCCTGTCGGGCTCTACTGGGCTCTGTCGGGCTCTGTCGGGCCCTGTCGGGCTCTGTCGGGCCCTGTCGGGCTCTGTCGGGCTCTACTGGGCTCTGTCGGGCTCTGTCGGGCTCTGTCGGGCCCTGTCGGGCTCTGTCGGGCTCTGTCGGGATCTGTCGAGCTCTGTCGGGCTCTGTCGGGCTCTGTCGGGCCCTGTCGGGCTCTATCGGGCTCTGTCGGGCTCTGTCGGGCTCTGTCGGGCTCTAGTGGGCTCTGTCGGGCTCTGTCGGGCTCTGTCGGGCCCTGTCGGGCCCTGTCGGGCTCTGTCGGGCTCTGTCGGGTTCTGTCGGGCTCTGTCGGGCTCTGTCGGGCTCTGTCGGGCTCTACTGGGCTCTACTGTTCCCTGTCGGGACCTGTCGGGCTCTGTCGGGCTCTGTCGGGCTCTGTCGGGCTCTGTCGGGCCCTGTCGGGCCCTGTCGGGCTCTGTCGGGTTCTGTCGGGCTCTGTCGGGCTCTGTCGGGCCCTGTCGGGCTCTGTCGGGCCCTGTCGGGCCCTGTCGGGCTCTGTCGGGCTCTGTCGGGCTCTGTCGGGCTCTACTGGGCTCTGTCGGGCTCTGTCGGGCCCTGTCGGGCTCTGTCGGGCTCTGTCGGGCTCTGTCTGGCTCTACTGGGCTCTGTCGGGCTCTACTGGGCTCTGCTAGGCCCTGTCGGGCTCTGTCGGGCTCTCTCAGGCCCTGTCGGGCCCTGTCGGGCTCTGTCGGGCTCTGTCGGGCCCTGTCGGGCCCTGTCAGGCTCTGTCGGGCTCTGTCTGGCTCTACTGGGCTCTGTCGGGCTCTACTGGGCTCTGCTAGGCCCTGTCGGGCTCTGTCGGGCTCTCTCAGGCCCTGTCGGGCCCTGTCGGGCTCTGTCGGGCTCTGTCGGGCCCTGTCGGGCTCTGTCGGGCTCTGTCGGGCTCTGTCGGGCTCTACTGGGCTCTGTCGGGCTCTGTCGGGCCCTGTAGGGCCCTGTCGGGCTCTGTCGGGCTCTGTCGGGCTCTACTGCGCCCTGTCGGGCCCTGTCGGGCTCTGTCGGGCTCTGTCGGTCTCTACTGGGCTCTGTCGGGCTCTGTCGGGCTCTGTCGGGCTCTGTCGGGCCCTGTCGGGCTCTACTGGGCTCTGTCGGGCTCTGTCGGGCCCTGTCGGGCTCTGTCGGGCTGTACTGGGCTCTGTCGGGCTCTGTCGGGCTCTGTCGGGATCTGTCGGGCTCTGTCGGGCTCTGTCGGGCTCTACTGGGCTCTGTCGGGGCCTGTCGGGCCCTGTCGGGCTCTGTCGGGCTCTACTGGGCTCTGTCGGGCCCTGTCGGGCCCTGTCGGGCCCTGTCGGGCTCTGTCGGGCTCTGTCGGGCTCTACTGGGCCCTGTCGGGCCCTGTCGGGCTCTGTCGGGCTCTGTCGAGCTCTACTGGGCTCTGTCGGGCTCTGTCAGGCCCTGTCGGGCCCTGTCGGGCCCTGTCGGGCTCTGTCGGGCTCTGTCGGGCTCTGTCGGGCCCTGTCGGGCTCTGTCGGGCCCTGTCGGGCTCTGTCGGGCTCTGTCGGGCCCTGTCCGGCTCTGTCGGGCTCTGTCGGGCTCTGTCGGGCCCTGTCAGGCTCTGTCGGGTCCTGTCGGGCCCTGTCGGGCTCTGTCGGGCTCTGTCGGGCTCTGTCGGGCTCTATTGGGCCCTGTCGGGCCCTGTCGGGCTCTGTCGGGCTCTGTCGGGCCCTGTCGGGCTCTGTCGGGCCCTGTCGGGCCCTGTCGGGCTCTGTCGGGCTCTGTCGGGCTCTACTGGGCTCTGTCGGGCCCTGTCGGGCCCTGTCGGGCTCTGTCGGGCTCTACTGGGCCCTGTCGGGCCCTGTCGGGCCCTGTCGGGCTCTGTCGGGCTCTGTCGGGTCCTGTCGGGCTCTGTCGGGCCCTGTCGGGCCCTGTCGGGCTCTGTCGGGCTCTGTCGGGCTCTGTCGGGCTCTGTAGGGCTCTGTCGGGCCCTGTCGGGCTCTACTGGGCTCTGTCGGGCTCTGTCGGTCTCTGTCGGGCTCTGTCGGGCTCTACTGCGCCCTGTCGGGCCCTGTCGGGCTCTGTCGGGCTCTGTCGGGCTCTACTGGGCTCTGTCGGGCTCTGTCGGGCCCTGTCGGGCTCTGTCGGGCTCTGTCGGGCTCTGTCGGGCCCTGTCGGGCTCTGTCGGGCCCTGTCGGGCTCTGTCGGGCTCTACTGGGCTCTGTCGGGCTCTGTCGGGCTCTGTCGGGCCCTGTCGGGCTCTGTCGGGCTCTGTCGGGATCTGTCGGGCTCTGTCGGGATCTGTCGGGCTCTACTGGGCCCTGTCGGGCTCTGTCGGGCCCTGTCGGGCCCTGTCGGGCTCTGTCGGGCTCTGTCGGGCTCTGTCGGGCCCTGTCGGGCTCTGTCGGGCTCTACTGGGCCCTGTCGGGCCCTGTCGGGCTCTGTCGGGCTCTGTCGGGCCCTGTCGGGCCCTGTCGGGCTCTGTCGGGCTCTGTCGGGCTCTACTGGGCTCTGTCGGGCTCTGTCGGGCCCTGTCGGGCTCTGTCGGGCCCTGTCGGACTCTGTCGGGCTCTGTCGGGCTCTGTCAGGCTCTACTGGGCCCTGTCGGGCTCTATCGGGCACTGTCGGGCTCTTTCGGGCCCTGTCGGGCTCTGTCGGGCCCTGTCGGGCCCTGTCGGGCCCTGTCGGGCTTTGTCGGGCTCTGTCGGGCCCTGTCGGGCTTTGTCGGGCTCTGTCGAGCTCTGTCGGGCTCTGTGAGGCTCTACTGGGCCCTGTCGGGCTCTGTCGGGCTCTGTCGGGCCCTGTCGGGCTCTGTCGGGCCCTGTCAGGCTCTGTCGGGCTCTGTCGGGCTCTGTCGGGCTCTGTAGGGCTCTGTCGGGCCCTGTCGGGCTCTACTGGGCTCTGTCGGGCTCTGTCGGGCCCTGTCGTGCTCTGTCGGGCTCTGTCGGGCTCTGTCGGGCTCTACTGGGCTCTGTCGGGCTCTGTCGGGCCCTGTAGGGCCCTGTCGGGCTCTGTCGGGCTCTGTCGGGCTCTACTGCTCCCTGTCGGCCCTGTCGGGCTCTGTCGGGCTCTGTCGGGCTCTACTGGGCTCTGTCGGGCTCTGTCGGGCTCTGTCGGGCTCTGTCGGGCCCTGTCGGGCTCTACTGGGCTCTGTCGGGCTCTGTCGGGCCCTGTCGGGCTCTGTCGGGCTCTGTCGGGCTCTGTCGGGCTCTACTGGGCTCTGTCGGGCTCTGTCGGGCCCTGTAGGGCCCTGTCGGGCTCTGTCGGGCTCTGTCGGGCTCTACTGCTCCCTGTCGGCCCTGTCGGGCTCTGTCGGGCTCTGTCGGGCTCTACTGGGCTCTGTCGGGCTCTGTCGGGCTCTGTCGGGCTCTGTCGGGCCCTGTCGGGCTCTACTGGGCTCTGTCGGGCTCTGTCGGGCTCTGTCGGGCTCTGTCGGGCTCTACTGGGCTCTGTCGGGCCCTGTCGGGCCCTGTCGGGCCCTGTCGGGCTCTGTCGGGCTCTGTCGGGCTCTGTCGGGCCCTGTCGGGCTCTGTCGGGCCCTGTCGGGCTCTGTCGGGCTCTACTGGGCTCTGTCGAGCTCTGTCGGGCTCTGTCGGGCCCTGTCGGGCTCTGTCGGGCTCTGTCGGGATCTGTCGGGCTCTGTCGGGATCTGTCGGGCTCTACTGGGCCCTGTCGGGCTCTGTCGGGCCCTGTCGGGCCCTGTCGGGCTCTGTCGGGCTCTGTCGGGCTCTGTCGGGCCCTGTCGGGCTCTGTCGGGCTCTACTGGGCCCTGTCGGGCCCTGTCGGGCCCTGTCGGGCTCTGTCGGGCCCTGTCGGGCTCTGTCGGGCCCTGTCGTGCTCTGTTGGGCCCTGTCGGGCTCTGTCGGGCTCTACTGGGCCCTGTCGGGCCCTGTCGGGCCCTGTCGGGCTCTGTCGGGCCCTGTCGGGCTTTGTCGGGCTCTGTCGGGCCCTGTCGGGCCCTGTCGGGCTCTGTCGGGCCCTGTCGGGCTCTATCGGGCACTGTCGGGCTCTTTCGGGCCCTGTCGGGCTCTGTCGGGCCCTGTCGGGCCCTGTCGGGCCCTGTCGGGCTTTGTCGGGCTCTGTCGGGCCCTGTCGGGCTTTGTCGGGCTCTGTCGAGCTCTGTCGGGCTCTGTGAGGCTCTACTGGGCCCTGTCGGGCTCTGTCGGGCTCTGTCGGGCCCTGTCGGGCTCTGTCGGGCCCTGTCAGGCTCTGTCGGGCTCTGTCGGGCTCTGTCGGGCTCTGTAGGGCTCTGTCGGGCCCTTTCGGGCTCTACTGGGCTCTGTCGGGCTCTGTCGGGCCCTGTCGGGCTCTGTCGGGCTCTGTCGGGCTCTGTCGGGCTCTACTGGGCTCTGTCGGGCTCTGTCGGGCCCTGTCGGGCCCTGTCGGGCTCTGTCGGGCTCTGTCGGGCTCTACTGCTCCCTGTCGGCCCTGTCGGGCTCTGTCGGGCTCTGTCGGGCTCTACTGGGCTCTGTCGGGCTCTGTCGGGCTCTGTCGGGCTCTGTCGGGCCCTGTCGGGCTCTACTGGGCTCTGTCGGGCTCTGTCGGGCCCTGTCGGGCTCTGTCGGGCCCTGTCGGGCTCTGTCGGTCCCTGTCGGGCTCTGTCGGGCTCTGTCGGGCTCTACTGGGCTCTGTCGGGCTCTGTCGGGCCCTGTCGGGCCCTGTCGGGCTCTGTCGGGCTCTGTCGGGCTCTGTCGGGCCCTGTCGGGCTCTCTCGGGCTCTACTGGGCCCTGTCGGGCCCTGTCGGGCCCTGTCGGGCTCTGTCGGGCCCTGTCGGGCCCTGCCGGGATCTGTCGGGCTCTGTCGGGCTCTGTCGGGCTCTACTGCGCCCTGTCGGGCCCTGTCGGGCTCTGTCGGGCTCTGTCGGGCTCTGTCGGGCTCTACTGCGCCCTGTCGGGCCCTGTCGGGCTCTGTCGGGCCCTGTCGGGCTCTGTAGGGCTCTGTCGGGCTCTGTCGGGCCCTGTCGGGCTCTGTCGGGCCCTGTCGGGCTCTGTCGGGCTCTACTGGGCTCTGTCGGGCTCTGTCGGGCTCTGTCGGGCCCTGTCGGGCTCTGTCGGGCTCTGTCGGGATCTGTCGGGCTCTGTCGGGATCTGTCGGGCTCTACTGGGCCCTGTCGGGCTCTGTCGGGCCCTGTCGGGACCTGTCGGGCTCTGTCGGGCCCTGTCGGGCTCTGTCGGGCTCTACTGGGCCCTGTCGGGCCCTGTCGGGCCCTGTCAGGCTCTGTCGGGCCCTGTCGGGCTCTGTCGGGCCCTGTCGGGCTCTGTCGGGCTCTACTAGGCCCTGTCGGGCCCTGTCGGGCCCTGTCGGGCTCTGTCGGGCCCTGTCGGGCTTTGTCGGGCTCTGTCGGGCCCTGTCGGGCCCTGTCGGGCTCTGTCGGGCCCTGTCGGGCTCTATCGGGCACTGTCGGGCTCTTTCGGGCCCTGTCGGGCTCTGTCGGGCCCTGTCGGGCCCTGTCGGGCCCTGTCGGGCTTTGTCGGGCTCTGTCGGGCCCTGTCGGGCTTTGTCGGGCTCTGTCGAGCTCTGTCGGGCTCTGTGAGGCTCTACTGGGCCCTGTCGGGCTCTGTCGGGCCCTGTAGGGCCCTGTCGGGCTCTGTCGGGCTCTGTCGGGCTCTACTGCGCCCTGTCGGGCCCTGTCGGGCTCTGTCGGGCTCTGTCGGTCTCTACTGGGCTCTGTCGGGCTCTGTCGGGCTCTGTCGGGCTCTGTCGGGCCCTGTCGGGCTCTACTGGGCTCTGTCGGGCTCTGTCGGGCCCTGTCGGGCTCTGTCGGGCCCTGTCGGGCTCTGTCGGGCTGTACTGGGCTCTGTCGGGCTCTGTCGGGCTCTGTCGGGCTCTGTCGGGATCTGTCGGGCTCTGTCGGGCTCTGTCGGGCTCTACTGGGCTCTGTCGGGGCCTGTCGGGCCCTGTCGGGCTCTGTCGGGCTCTACTGGGCTCTGTCGGGCCCTGTCGGGCCCTGTCGGGCCCTGTCGGGCTCTGTCGGGCTCTGTCGGGCTCTACTGGGCCCTGTCGGGCCCTGTCGGGCTCTGTCGGGCTCTGTCGAGCTCTACTGGGCTCTGTCGGGCTCTGTCAGGCCCTGTCGGGCCCTGTCGGGCCCTGTCGGGCTCTGTCGGGCTCTGTCGGGCTCTGTCGGGCCCTGTCGGGCTCTGTCGGGCCCTGTCGGGCTCTGTCGGGCTCTGTCGGGCCCTGTCCGGCTCTGTCGGGCTCTGTCGGGCTCTGTCGGGCCCTGTCAGGCTCTGTCGGGTCCTGTCGGGCCCTGTCGGGCTCTGTCGGGCTCTGTCGGGCTCTGTCGGGCTCTATTGGGCCCTGTCGGGCCCTGTCGGGCTCTGTCGGGCTCTGTCGGGCCCTGTCGGGCTCTGTCGGGCCCTGTCGGGCCCTGTCGGGCTCTGTCGGGCTCTGTCGGGCTCTACTGGGCTCTGTCGGGCCCTGTCGGGCCCTGTCGGGCTCTGTCGGGCTCTACTGGGCCCTGTCGGGCCCTGTCGGGCCCTGTCGGGCCCTGTCGGGCTCTGTCGGGCTCTGTCGGGCTCTGTCGGGTCCTGTCGGGCTCTGTCGGGCTCTGTCGGGCCCTGTCGGGCCCTGTCGGGCTCTGTCGGGCTCTGTCGGGCTCTGTCGGGCTCTGTAGGGCTCTGTCGGGCCCTGTCGGGCTCTACTGGGCTCTGTCGGGCTCTGTCGGGCTCTGTCGGGCTCTGTCGGGCTCTACTGCGCCCTGTCGGGCCCTGTCGGGCTCTGTCGGGCTCTGTCGGGCTCTACTGGGCTCTGTCGGGCTCTGTCGGGCCCTGTCGGGCTCTGTCGGGCTCTGTCGGGCTCTGTCGGGCCCTGTCGGGCTCTGTCGGGCCCTGTCGGGCTCTGTCGGGCTCTACTGGGCTCTGTCGGGCTCTGTCGGGCTCTGTCGGGCCCTGTCGGGCTCTGTCGGGCTCTGTCGGGATCTGTCGGGCTCTGTCGGGATCTGTCGGGCTCTACTGGGCCCTGTCGGGCTCTGTCGGGCCCTGTCGGGCCCTGTCGGGCTCTGTCGGGCTCTGTCGGGCTCTGTCGGGCCCTGTCGGGCTCTGTCGGGCTCTACTGGGCCCTGTCGGGCCCTGTCGGGCTCTGTCGGGCTCTGTCGGGCCCTGTCGGGCCCTGTCGGGCTCTGTCGGGCTCTGTCGGGCTCTACTGGGCTCTGTCGGGCTCTGTCGGGCCCTGTCGGGCTCTGTCGGGCCCTGTCGGACTCTGTCGGGCTCTGTCGGGCTCTGTCAGGCTCTACTGGGCCCTGTCGGGCTCTATCGGGCACTGTCGGGCTCTTTCGGGCCCTGTCGGGCTCTGTCGGGCCCTGTCGGGCCCTGTCGGGCCCTGTCGGGCTTTGTCGGGCTCTGTCGGGCCCTGTCGGGCTTTGTCGGGCTCTGTCGAGCTCTGTCGGGCTCTGTGAGGCTCTACTGGGCCCTGTCGGGCTCTGTCGGGCTCTGTCGGGCCCTGTCGGGCTCTGTCGGGCCCTGTCAGGCTCTGTCGGGCTCTGTCGGGCTCTGTCGGGCTCTGTAGGGCTCTGTCGGGCCCTGTCGGGCTCTACTGGGCTCTGTCGGGCTCTGTCGGGCCCTGTCGTGCTCTGTCGGGCTCTGTCGGGCTCTGTCGGGCTCTACTGGGCTCTGTCGGGCTCTGTCGGGCCCTGTAGGGCCCTGTCGGGCTCTGTCGGGCTCTGTCGGGCTCTACTGCTCCCTGTCGGCCCTGTCGGGCTCTGTCGGGCTCTGTCGGGCTCTACTGGGCTCTGTCGGGCTCTGTCGGGCTCTGTCGGGCTCTGTCGGGCCCTGTCGGGCTCTACTGGGCTCTGTCGGGCTCTGTCGGGCTCTGTCGGGCCCTGTCGGGCCCTGTCGGGCTCTGTCGGGCTCTGTCGGGTTCTGTCGGGCTCTGTCGGGCTCTGTTGGGCTCTGTCGGGCTCTACTGGGCTCTACTGTTCCCTGTCGGGCTCTGTCGGGCTCTGTCGGGCTCTGTCGGGCCCTGTCGGGCCCTGTCGGGCCCTGTCGGGTTCTGTCGGGCTCTGTCGGGCTCTGTCGGGCCCTGTCGGGCTCTGTCGGGCCCTGTCGGGCCCTGTCGGGCTCTGTCGGGCTCTGTCGGGCTCTGTCGGGCTCTACTGGGCTCTGTCGGGCTCTGTCGGGCCCTGTCGGGCTCTGTCGGGCTCTGTCGGGCTCTGTCGGGCTCTACTGGGCTCTGTCGGGCTCTACTGGGCTCTACTAGGCCCTGTCGGGCTCTGTCGGGCTCTGTCGGGCTCTGTCGGGCCCTGTCGGGCTCTGTCGGGCTCTGTCGGGCCCTGTCGGGCCCTGTCAGGCTCTGTTGGGGTCTGTCGGGCTCTGTCGGGCTCTGTCGGGCTCTACTGGGCTCTGTCGGGCTCTGTCGGGCCCTGTCGGGCTCTGTCGGGCTCTGTCGGGCTCTGTCGGGCTCTACTGGGCTCTGTCGGGCTCTACTGGGCTCTGTCGGGCTCTGTCGGGCCCTGTAGGGCCCTGTCGGGCTCTGTCGGGCTCTGTCGGGCTCTACTGCGCCCTGTCGGGCCCTGTCGGGCTCTGTCGGGCTCTGTCGGGCTCTACTGGGCTCTGTCGAGCTCTCTCGGGCTCTGTCGGGCTCTGTCGGGCTCTGTCGGGCCCTGTCGGGCTCTACTGGGCTCTGTCGGGCTCTGTCGGGCTCTGTCGGGCTCTGTCGGGCCCTGTCGGGCTCTGTCGGGCTCTACTGGGCTCTGTCGGGCTCTGTCAGGCCCTGTCGGGCCCTGTCGGGCTCTGTCGGGCTCTGTCGGGCTCTGTCGGGCTCTGTCGGGCTCTACTGGGCCGTGTCGGGCCCTGTCGGGCTCTGTCGGGCTCTGTCGGGCTCTGTCGGGCTCTACTGGGCCCTGTCCGGCTCTGTCGGGCTCTGTCGGGCTCTGTCGGGCCCTGTCAGGCTCTGTCGGGTCCTGTCGGGCCCTGTCGGACTCTGTCGGGCTCTGTCGGGCTCTGTCAGGCTCTATTGGGCCCTGTCGGGCCCTGTCGGGCTCTGTCGGGCTCTGTCGGGCCCTGTCGGGCTCTGTCGGGCCCTGTCGGGCCCTGTCGGGCTCTGTCGGGCTCTGTCGGGCTCTACTGGGCCCTGTCGGGCCCTGTCGGGCTCTGTCGGGCTCTGTCGGGCTCTGTCGGGTCCTGTCGGTCTCTGTCGGGCTCTGTCGGGCCCTGTCGGGCCCTGACAGGCTCTGTCGGGCTCTGTCGGGCTCTGTCGGGCTCTGTAGGGCTCTGTCGGGCCCTGTCGGGCTCTACTGGGCTCTGTCGGGCTCTGTCGGTCTCTGTCGGGCTCTGTCGGGCTCTACTGCGCCCTGTCGGGCTCTGTCGGGCTCTGTCGGGCTCTGTCGGGCTCTGTCGGGCTCTGTCGGGCTCTACTGCGCCCTGTCGGGCCCTGTCGGGCTCTGTCGGGCCCTGTCGGGCTCTGTAGGGCTCTGTCGGGCTCTGTCGGGCCCTGTCGGGCTCTGTCGGGCCCTGTCGGGCTCTGTCGGGCTCTACTGGGCTCTGTCGGGCTCTGTCGGGCTCTGTCGGGCCCTGTCGGGCTCTGTCGGGCTCTGTCGGGATCTGTCGGGCTCTGTCGGGATCTGTCGGGCTCTACTGGGCCCTGTCGGGCTCTGTCGGGCCCTGTCGGGCCCTGTCGGGCTCTGTCGGGCCCTGTCGGGCTCTGTCGGGCTCTACTGGGCCCTGTCGGGCCCTGTCGGGCCCTGTCGGGCTCTGTCGGGCCCTGTCGGGCTCTGTCGGGCCCTGTCGGGCTCTGTCGGGCTCTACTGGGCCCTGTCGGGCCCTGTCGGGCCCTGTCGGGCTCTGTCGGGCCCTGTCGGGCTTTGTCGGGCTCTGTCGGGCCCTGTCGGGCCCTGTCGGGCTCTGTCGGGCCCTGTCGGGCTCTATCGGGCACTGTCGGGCTCTTTCGGGCCCTGTCGGGCTCTGTCGGGCCCTGTCGGGCCCTGTCGGGCCCTGTCGGGCTTTGTCGGGCTCTGTCGGGCCCTGTCGGGCTTTGTCGGGCTCTGTCGAGCTCTGTCGGGCTCTGTGAGGCTCTACGGGGCCCTGTCGGGCTCTGTCGGGCTCTGTCGGGCCCTGTCGGGCCCTGTCGGGCCCTGTCGGGCTCTGTCGGGCTCTGTCGGGCTCTGTAGGGCTCTGTCGGGCCCTGTCGGGCTCTACTGGGCTCTGTCGGGCTCTGTCGGGCTCTGTCGGGCTCTGTCGGGCTCTACTGGGCTCTGTCGGGCTCTGTCGGGCCCTGTAGGGCCCTGTCGGGCTCTGTCGGGCTCTGTCGGGCTCTACTGCTCCCTGTCGGCCCTGTCGGGCTCTGTCGGGCTCTGTCGGGCTCTACTGGGCTCTGTCGGGCTCTGTCGGGCTCTGTCGGGCTCTGTCGGGCCCTGTCGGGCTCTACTGGGCTCTGTCGGTCTCTGTCGGGCCCTGTCGGGCTCTGTCGGGCCCTGTCGGGCTCTGTCGGGCCCTGTCGGGCTCTGTCGGGCTCTGTCGGGCTCTACTGGGCTCTGTCGGGCTCTGTCGGGCCCTGTCGGGCCCTGTCGGGCTCTGTCGGGCTCTGTCGGGCTCTGTCGGGCCCTGTCGGGCTCTCTCGGGCTCTACTGGGCCCTGTCGGGCCCTGTCGGGCCCTGTCGGGCTCTGTCGGGCCCTGTCGGGCCCTGCCGGGATCTGTCGGGCTCTGTCGGGCTCTACTGGGCTCTGTCGGGCTCTGTCGGGCCCTGTCGGGCTCTGTCGGGCCCTGTCGGACTCTGTCGGGCTCTGTCGGGCTCTGTCAGGCTCTACTGGGCCCTGTCGGGCTCTATCGGGCACTGTCGGGCTCTTTCGGGCCCTGTCGGGCTCTGTCGGGCCCTGTCGGGCTCTGTCGGGCCCTGTCGGGCTCTGTCGGGCTCTGTCGGGCTCTGTCGGGCTCTACTGGGCTCTGTCGGGCCCTGTCGGGCCCTGTCGGGCTCTGTCGGGCTCTGTCGGGCCCTGTCGGGCCCTGTCGAGCTCTGTCGGGCTCTGTCGGGCTCTGTCAGGCTCTACTGGGCTCTGTCGGGCTCTGTCGGGTTCTATCGGGCTCTGTCGGGCTCTGTCGGGCCCTGTCGGGCCCTGTCGGGCTCTGTCGGGCCCTGTCGGGCTCTGTCGGGCTCTGTCGGGCTCTGTCGGGCTCTACTGGGCTCTGTCGGGTTCTACTGGGCTCTACTGGGCCCTGTCGGGCTCTGTCGGGCTCTGTCGGGCTCTGTCGGGCTCTACTGGGCTCTACTGTTCCCTGTCGGGCCCTGTCGGGCTCTGTCGGGCTCTCTCGGGCTCTGTCGGGCTCTGTCGGGCTCTACTGGGCCCTGTCGGGCTCTGTCGGGCTCTGTCGGGCTCTGTTGGGCTCTGTCGGGCTCTGTCGGGCTCTGTCGGGCTCTGTCGGGCCCTGTCGGGCCCTGTCGGGCTCTGTCGGGCCCTGTCGGGCTCTGTCGGGCTCGGTCGGGCTCGGTCGGGCTCTACTGGGCTCTGTCGGGCTCTGTCGGGCCCTGTCGGGCCCTGTCAGGCTCTGTCGGGCTCTGTCGGGCTCTACTGGGCTCTGTCGGGCTCTACTGGGCTCTACTAGGCCCTGTCGGGCTCTGTCGGGCTCTGTCGGGCCCTGTCGGGCTCTGTCGGGCTCTGTCGGGCTCTGTCGGGCCCTGTCGGGCTCTGTCGGGCTCTGTCGGGCCCTGTCGGGCTCTGTCGGGCTCTACTGGGCTCTACTGTTCCCTGTCGGGCCCTGTCGGGCTCTGTCGGGCTCTGTCGGTCTCTGTCGGTCTCTGTCGGGCCCTGTCGGGCCCTGTCGGGCTCTGTCGGGCTCTGTCGGGCTCTACTGGGCTCTGTCGGGCTCTGTCGGGCTCTGTCGGGCCCTGTCGGGCCCTGTCGGGCTCTACTGGGCTCTGTCGGGCTCTGTCGGGCCCTGTCGGGCTCTGTCGGGCCCTGTCGGGCTCTGTCGGGCTCTACTGGGCTCTGTCGGGCTCTGTCGGGCTCTGTCGGGCCCTGTCGGGCTCTGTCGGGCTCTGTCGGGATCTGTCGGGCTCTGTCGGGCTCTGTCGGGCTCTGTCGGGCCCTGTCGGGCTCTATCGGGCTCTGTCGGGCTCTGTCGGGCTCTGTCGGGCTCTAGTGGGCTCTGTCGGGCTCTGTCGGGCTCTGTCGGGCCCTGTCGGGCCCTGTCGGGCTCTGTCGGGCTCTGTCGGGTTCTGTCGGGCTCTGTCGGGCTCTGTCGGGCTCTGTCGGGCTCTACTGGGCTCTACTGTTCCCTGTCGGGACCTGTCGGGCTCTGTCGGGCTCTGTCGGGCTCTGTCGGGCTCTGTCGGGCCCTGTCGGGCCCTGTCGGGCTCTGTCGGGTTCTGTCGGGCTCTGTCGGGCTCTGTCGGGCCCTGTCGGGCTCTGTCGGGCCCTGTCGGGCCCTGTCGGGCTCTGTCGGGCTCTGTCGGGCTCTGTCGGGCTCTACTGGGCTCTGTCGGGCTCTGTCGGGCCCTGTCGGGCTCTGTCGGGCTCTGTCGGGCTCTGTCTGGCTCTACTGGGCTCTGTCGGGCTCTACTGTGCTCTGCTAGGCCCTGTCGGGCTCTGTCGGGCTCTCTCAGGCCCTGTCGGGCCCTGTCGGGCTCTGTCGGGCTCTGTCGGGCCCTGTCGGGCCCTGTCAGGCTCTGTCGGGGTCTGTCGGGCTCTGTCGGGCTCTGTCGGGCTCTACTGGGCTCTGTCGGGCTCTGTCGGGCCCTGTCGGGCTCTGTCGGGCTCTGTCGGGCTCTGTCGGGCTCTACTGGGCTCTGTCGGGCTCTGTCGGGCCCTGTAGGGCCCTGTCGGGCTCTGTCGGGCTCTGTCGGGCTCTACTGCGCCCTGTCGGGCCCTGTCGGGCTCTGTCGGGCTCTGTCGGTCTCTACTGGGCTCTGTCGGGCTCTGTCGGGCTCTGTCGGGCTCTGTCGGGCCCTGTCGGGCTCTACTGGGCTCTGTCGGGCTCTGTCGGGCCCTGTCGGGCTCTGTCGGGCCCTGTCGGGCTCTGTCGGGCTGTACTGGGCTCTGTCGGGCTCTGTCGGGCTCTGTCGGGCTCTGTCGGGATCTGTCGGGCTCTGTCGGGCTCTGTCGGGCTCTACTGGGCTCTGTCGGGGCCTGTCGGGCCCTGTCGGGCTCTGTCGGGCTCTACTGGGCTCTGTCGGGCCCTGTCGGGCCCTGTCGGGCCCTGTCGGGCTCTGTCGGGCTCTGTCGGGCTCTACTGGGCCCTGTCGGGCCCTGTCGGGCTCTGTCGGGCTCTGTCGAGCTCTACTGGTCTCTGTCGGGCTCTGTCAGGCCCTGTCGGGCCCTGTCGGGCCCTGTCGGGCTCTGTCGGGCTCTGTCGGGCTCTGTCGGGCCCTGTCGGGCTCTGTCGGGCCCTGTCGGGCTCTGTCGGGCTCTGTCGGGCCCTGTCCGGCTCTGTCGGGCTCTGTCGGGCTCTGTCGGGCCCTGTCAGGCTCTGTCGGGTCCTGTCGGGCCCTGTCGGGCTCTGTCGGGCTCTGTCGGGCTCTGTCGGGCTCTATTGGGCCCTGTCGGGCCCTGTCGGGCTCTGTCGGGCTCTGTCGGGCCCTGTCGGGCTCTGTCGGGCCCTGTCGGGCCCTGTCGGGCTCTGTCGGGCTCTGTCGGGCTCTACTGGGCTCTGTCGGGCCCTGTCGGGCCCTGTCGGGCTCTGTCGGGCTCTACTGGGCCCTGTCGGGCCCTGTCGGGCCCTGTCGGGCTCTGTCGGGCTCTGTCGGGTCCTGTCGGGCTCTGTCGGGCCCTGTCGGGCCCTGTCGGGCTCTGTCGGGCTCTGTCGGGCTCTGTCGGGCTCTGTAGGGCTCTGTCGGGCCCTGTCGGGCTCTACTGGGCTCTGTCGGGCTCTGTCGGTCTCTGTCGGGCTCTGTCGGGCTCTACTGCGCCCTGTCGGGCCCTGTCGGGCTCTGTCGGGCTCTGTCGGGCTCTACTGGGCTCTGTCGGGCTCTGTCGGGCCCTGTCGGGCTCTGTCGGGCTCTGTCGGGCTCTGTCGGGCCCTGTCGGGCTCTGTCGGGCCCTGTCGGGCTCTGTCGGGCTCTACTGGGCTCTGTCGGGCTCTGTCGGGCTCTGTCGGGCCCTGTCGGGCTCTGTCGGGCTCTGTCGGGATCTGTCGGGCTCTGTCGGGATCTGTCGGGCTCTACTGGGCCCTGTCGGGCTCTGTCGGGCCCTGTCGGGCCCTGTCGGGCTCTGTCGGGCTCTGTCGGGCTCTGTCGGGCCCTGTCGGGCTCTGTCGGGCTCTACTGGGCCCTGTCGGGCCCTGTCGGGCTCTGTCGGGCTCTGTCGGGCCCTGTCGGGCCCTGTCGGGCTCTGTCGGGCTCTGTCGGGCTCTACTGGGCTCTGTCGGGCTCTGTCGGGCCCTGTCGGGCTCTGTCGGGCCCTGTCGGACTCTGTCGGGCTCTGTCGGGCTCTGTCAGGCTCTACTGGGCCCTGTCGGGCTCTATCGGGCACTGTCGGGCTCTTTCGGGCCCTGTCGGGCTCTGTCGGGCCCTGTCGGGCCCTGTCGGGCCCTGTCGGGCTTTGTCGGGCTCTGTCGGGCCCTGTCGGGCTTTGTCGGGCTCTGTCGAGCTCTGTCGGGCTCTGTGAGGCTCTACTGGGCCCTGTCGGGCTCTGTCGGGCTCTGTCGGGCCCTGTCGGGCTCTGTCGGGCCCTGTCAGGCTCTGTCGGGCTCTGTCGGGCTCTGTCGGGCTCTGTAGGGCTCTGTCGGGCCCTGTCGGGCTCTACTGGGCTCTGTCGGGCTCTGTCGGGCCCTGTCGTGCTCTGTCGGGCTCTGTCGGGCTCTGTCGGGCTCTACTGGGCTCTGTCGGGCTCTGTCGGGCCCTGTAGGGCCCTGTCGGGCTCTGTCGGGCTCTGTCGGGCTCTACTGCTCCCTGTCGGCCCTGTCGGGCTCTGTCGGGCTCTGTCGGGCTCTACTGGGCTCTGTCGGGCTCTGTCGGGCTCTGTCGGGCTCTGTCGGGCCCTGTCGGGCTCTACTGGGCTCTGTCGGGCTCTGTCGGGCCCTGTCGGGCTCTGTCGGGCTCTGTCGGGCTCTGTCGGGCTCTACTGGGCTCTGTCGGGCTCTGTCGGGCCCTGTAGGGCCCTGTCGGGCTCTGTCGGGCTCTGTCGGGCTCTACTGCTCCCTGTCGGCCCTGTCGGGCTCTGTCGGGCTCTGTCGGGCTCTACTGGGCTCTGTCGGGCTCTGTCGGGCTCTGTCGGGCTCTGTCGGGCCCTGTCGGGCTCTACTGGGCTCTGTCGGGCTCTGTCGGGCTCTGTCGGGCTCTGTCGGGCTCTACTGGGCTCTGTCGGGCCCTGTCGGGCCCTGTCGGGCCCTGTCGGGCTCTGTCGGGCTCTGTCGGGCTCTGTCGGGCCCTGTCGGGCTCTGTCGGGCCCTGTCGGGCTCTGTCGGGCTCTACTGGGCTCTGTCGAGCTCTGTCGGGCTCTGTCGGGCCCTGTCGGGCTCTGTCGGGCTCTGTCGGGATCTGTCGGGCTCTGTCGGGATCTGTCGGGCTCTACTGGGCCCTGTCGGGCTCTGTCGGGCCCTGTCGGGCCCTGTCGGGCTCTGTCGGGCTCTGTCGGGCTCTGTCGGGCCCTGTCGGGCTCTGTCGGGCTCTACTGGGCCCTGTCGGGCCCTGTCGGGCCCTGTCGGGCTCTGTCGGGCCCTGTCGGGCTCTGTCGGGCCCTGTCGTGCTCTGTTGGGCCCTGTCGGGCTCTGTCGGGCTCTACTGGGCCCTGTCGGGCCCTGTCGGGCCCTGTCGGGCTCTGTCGGGCCCTGTCGGGCTTTGTCGGGCTCTGTCGGGCCCTGTCGGGCCCTGTCGGGCTCTGTCGGGCCCTGTCGGGCTCTATCGGGCACTGTCGGGCTCTTTCGGGCCCTGTCGGGCTCTGTCGGGCCCTGTCGGGCCCTGTCGGGCCCTGTCGGGCTTTGTCGGGCTCTGTCGGGCCCTGTCGGGCTTTGTCGGGCTCTGTCGAGCTCTGTCGGGCTCTGTGAGGCTCTACTGGGCCCTGTCGGGCTCTGTCGGGCTCTGTCGGGCCCTGTCGGGCTCTGTCGGGCCCTGTCAGGCTCTGTCGGGCTCTGTCGGGCTCTGTCGGGCTCTGTAGGGCTCTGTCGGGCCCTTTCGGGCTCTACTGGGCTCTGTCGGGCTCTGTCGGGCCCTGTCGGGCTCTGTCGGGCTCTGTCGGGCTCTGTCGGGCTCTACTGGGCTCTGTCGGGCTCTGTCGGGCCCTGTCGGGCCCTGTCGGGCTCTGTCGGGCTCTGTCGGGCTCTACTGCTCCCTGTCGGCCCTGTCGGGCTCTGTCGGGCTCTGTCGGGCTCTACTGGGCTCTGTCGGGCTCTGTCGGGCTCTGTCGGGCTCTGTCGGGCCCTGTCGGGCTCTACTGGGCTCTGTCGGGCTCTGTCGGGCCCTGTCGGGCTCTGTCGGGCCCTGTCGGGCTCTGTCGGTCCCTGTCGGGCTCTGTCGGGCTCTGTCGGGCTCTACTGGGCTCTGTCGGGCTCTGTCGGGCCCTGTCGGGCCCTGTCGGGCTCTGTCGGGCTCTGTCGGGCTCTGTCGGGCCCTGTCGGGCTCTCTCGGGCTCTACTGGGCCCTGTCGGGCCCTGTCGGGCCCTGTCGGGCTCTGTCGGGCCCTGTCGGGCCCTGCCGGGATCTGTCGGGCTCTGTCGGGCTCTGTCGGGCTCTACTGCGCCCTGTCGGGCCCTGTCGGGCTCTGTCGGGCTCTGTCGGGCTCTGTCGGGCTCTACTGCGCCCTGTCGGGCCCTGTCGGGCTCTGTCGGGCCCTGTCGGGCTCTGTAGGGCTCTGTCGGGCTCTGTCGGGCCCTGTCGGGCTCTGTCGGGCCCTGTCGGGCTCTGTCGGGCTCTACTGGGCTCTGTCGGGCTCTGTCGGGCTCTGTCGGGCCCTGTCGGGCTCTGTCGGGCTCTGTCGGGATCTGTCGGGCTCTGTCGGGATCTGTCGGGCTCTACTGGGCCCTGTCGGGCTCTGTCGGGCCCTGTCGGGACCTGTCGGGCTCTGTCGGGCCCTGTCGGGCTCTGTCGGGCTCTACTGGGCCCTGTCGGGCCCTGTCGGGCCCTGTCAGGCTCTGTCGGGCCCTGTCGGGCTCTGTCGGGCCCTGTCGGGCTCTGTCGGGCTCTACTGGGCCCTGTCGGGCCCTGTCGGGCCCTGTCGGGCTCTGTCGGGCCCTGTCGGGCTTTGTCGGGCTCTGTCGGGCCCTGTCGGGCCCTGTCGGGCTCTGTCGGGCCCTGTCGGGCTCTATCGGGCACTGTCGGGCTCTTTCGGGCCCTGTCGGGCTCTGTCGGGCCCTGTCGGGCCCTGTCGGGCCCTGTCGGGCTTTGTCGGGCTCTGTCGGGCCCTGTCGGGCTTTGTCGGGCTCTGTCGAGCTCTGTCGGGCTCTGTGAGGCTCTACTGGGCCCTGTCGGGCTCTGTCGGGCCCTGTAGGGCCCTGTCGGGCTCTGTCGGGCTCTGTCGGGCTCTACTGCGCCCTGTCGGGCCCTGTCGGGCTCTGTCGGGCTCTGTCGGTCTCTACTGGGCTCTGTCGGGCTCTGTCGGGCTCTGTCGGGCTCTGTCGGGCCCTGTCGGGCTCTACTGGGCTCTGTCGGGCTCTGTCGGGCCCTGTCGGGCTCTGTCGGGCCCTGTCGGGCTCTGTCGGGCTGTACTGGGCTCTGTCGGGCTCTGTCGGGCTCTGTCGGGCTCTGTCGGGATCTGTCGGGCTCTGTCGGGCTCTGTCGGGCTCTACTGGGCTCTGTCGGGGCCTGTCGGGCCCTGTCGGGCTCTGTCGGGCTCTACTGGGCTCTGTCGGGCCCTGTCGGGCCCTGTCGGGCCCTGTCGGGCTCTGTCGGGCTCTGTCGGGCTCTACTGGGCCCTGTCGGGCCCTGTCGGGCTCTGTCGGGCTCTGTCGAGCTCTACTGGGCTCTGTCGGGCTCTGTCAGGCCCTGTCGGGCCCTGTCGGGCCCTGTCGGGCTCTGTCGGGCTCTGTCGGGCTCTGTCGGGCCCTGTCGGGCTCTGTCGGGCCCTGTCGGGCTCTGTCGGGCTCTGTCGGGCCCTGTCCGGCTCTGTCGGGCTCTGTCGGGCTCTGTCGGGCCCTGTCAGGCTCTGTCGGGTCCTGTCGGGCCCTGTCGGGCTCTGTCGGGCTCTGTCGGGCTCTGTCGGGCTCTATTGGGCCCTGTCGGGCCCTGTCGGGCTCTGTCGGGCTCTGTCGGGCCCTGTCGGGCTCTGTCGGGCCCTGTCGGGCCCTGTCGGGCTCTGTCGGGCTCTGTCGGGCTCTACTGGGCTCTGTCGGGCCCTGTCGGGCCCTGTCGGGCTCTGTCGGGCTCTACTGGGCCCTGTCGGGCCCTGTCGGGCCCTGTCGGGCCCTGTCGGGCTCTGTCGGGCTCTGTCGGGCTCTGTCGGGTCCTGTCGGGCTCTGTCGGGCTCTGTCGGGCCCTGTCGGGCCCTGTCGGGCTCTGTCGGGCTCTGTCGGGCTCTGTCGGGCTCTGTAGGGCTCTGTCGGGCCCTGTCGGGCTCTACTGGGCTCTGTCGGGCTCTGTCGGTCTCTGTCGGGCTCTGTCGGGCTCTACTGCGCCCTGTCGGGCCCTGTCGGGCTCTGTCGGGCTCTGTCGGGCTCTACTGGGCTCTGTCGGGCTCTGTCGGGCCCTGTCGGGCTCTGTCGGGCTCTGTCGGGCTCTGTCGGGCCCTGTCGGGCTCTGTCGGGCCCTGTCGGGCTCTGTCGGGCTCTACTGGGCTCTGTCGGGCTCTGTCGGGCTCTGTCGGGCCCTGTCGGGCTCTGTCGGGCTCTGTCGGGATCTGTCGGGCTCTGTCGGGATCTGTCGGGCTCTACTGGGCCCTGTCGGGCTCTGTCGGGCCCTGTCGGGCCCTGTCGGGCCCTGTCGGGCTCTGTCGGGCTCTGTCGGGCCCTGTCGGGCTCTGTCGGGCTCTACTGGGCCCTGTCGGGCCCTGTCGGGCTCTGTCGGGCTCTGTCGGGCCCTGTCGGGCCCTGTCGGGCTCTGTCGGGCTCTGTCGGGCTCTACTGGGCTCTGTCGGGCTCTGTCGGGCCCTGTCGGGCTCTGTCGGGCCCTGTCGGACTCTGTCGGGCTCTGTCGGGCTCTGTCAGGCTCTACTGGGCCCTGTCGGGCTCTATCGGGCACTGTCGGGCTCTTTCGGGCCCTGTCGGGCTCTGTCGGGCCCTGTCGGGCCCTGTCGGGCCCTGTCGGGCTTTGTCGGGCTCTGTCGGGCCCTGTCGGGCTTTGTCGGGCTCTGTCGAGCTCTGTCGGGCTCTGTGAGGCTCTACTGGGCCCTGTCGGGCTCTGTCGGGCTCTGTCGGGCCCTGTCGGGCTCTGTCGGGCCCTGTCAGGCTCTGTCGGGCTCTGTCGGGCTCTGTCGGGCTCTGTAGGGCTCTGTCGGGCCCTGTCGGGCTCTACTGGGCTCTGTCGGGCTCTGTCGGGCCCTGTCGTGCTCTGTCGGGCTCTGTCGGGCTCTGTCGGGCTCTACTGGGCTCTGTCGGGCTCTGTCGGGCCCTGTAGGGCCCTGTCGGGCTCTGTCGGGCTCTGTCGGGCTCTACTGCTCCCTGTCGGCCCTGTCGGGCTCTGTCGGGCTCTGTCGGGCTCTACTGGGCTCTGTCGGGCTCTGTCGGGCTCTGTCGGGCTCTGTCGGGCCCTGTCGGGCTCTACTGGGCTCTGTCGGGCTCTGTCGGGCCCTGTCGGGCTCTGTCGGGCTCTGTCGGGCTCTGTCGGGCTCTACTGGGCTCTGTCGGGCTCTGTCGGGCCCTGTAGGGCCCTGTCGGGCTCTGTCGGGCTCTGTCGGGCTCTACTGCTCCCTGTCGGCCCTGTCGGGCTCTGTCGGGCTCTGTCGGGCTCTACTGGGCTCTGTCGGGCTCTGTCGGGCTCTGTCGGGCTCTGTCGGGCCCTGTCGGGCTCTACTGGGCTCTGTCGGGCTCTGTCGGGCTCTGTCGGGCTCTGTCGGGCTCTGTCGGGCTCTACTGGGCTCTGTCGGGCTCTGTCGGGCCCTGTCGGGCCCTGTCGGGCCCTGTCGGGCTCTGTCGGGCTCTGTCGGGCTCTGTCGGGCCCTGTCGGGCTCTGTCGGGCCCTGTCGGGCTCTGTCGGGCTCTACTGGGCTCTGTCGAGCTCTGTCGGGCTCTGTCGGGCCCTGTCGGGCTCTGTCGGGCTCTGTCGGGATCTGTCGGGCTCTGTCGGGATCTGTCGGGCTCTACTGGGCCCTGTCGGGCTCTGTCGGGCCCTGTCGGGCCCTGTCGGGCTCTGTCGGGCTCTGTCGGGCTCTGTCGGGCCCTGTCGGGCTCTGTCGGGCTCTACTGGGCCCTGTCGGGCCCTGTCGGGCCCTGTCGGGCTCTGTCGGGCCCTGTCGGGCTCTGTCGGGCCCTGTCGGGCTCTGTTGGGCCCTGTCGGGCTCTGTCGGGCTCTACTGGGCCCTGTCGGGCCCTGTCGGGCCCTGTCGGGCTCTGTCGGGCCCTGTCGGGCTCTGTCGGGCCCTGTCGGGCTTTGTCGGGCTCTGTCGGGCCCTGTCGGGCCCTGTCGGGCTCTGTCGGGCCCTGTCGGGCTCTATCGGGCACTGTCGGGCTCTTTCGGGCCCTGTCGGGCTCTGTCGGGCCCTGTCGGGCCCTGTCGGGCCCTGTCGGGCTTTGTCGGGCTCTGTCGGGCCCTGTCGGGCTTTGTCGGGCTCTGTCGAGCTCTGTCGGGCTCTGTGAGGCTCTACTGGGCCCTGTCGGGCTCTGTCGGGCTCTGTCGGGCCCTGTCGGGCTCTGTCGGGCCCTGTCAGGCTCTGTCGGGCTCTGTCGGGCTCTGTCGGGCTCTGTAGGGCTCTGTCGGGCCCTTTCGGGCTCTACTGGGCTCTGTCGGGCTCTGTCGGGCCCTGTCGGGCTCTGTCGGGCTCTGTCGGGCTCTGTCGGGCTCTACTGGGCTCTGTCGGGCTCTGTCGGGCCCTGTCGGGCCCTGTCGGGCTCTGTCGGGCTCTGTCGGGCTCTACTGCTCCCTGTCGGCCCTGTCGGGCTCTGTCGGGCTCTGTCGGGCTCTACTGGGCTCTGTCGGGCTCTGTCGGGCTCTGTCGGGCTCTGTCGGGCCCTGTCGGGCTCTACTGGGCTCTGTCGGGCTCTGTCGGGCCCTGTCGGGCTCTGTCGGGCCCTGTCGGGCTCTGTCGGTCCCTGTCGGGCTCTGTCGGGCTCTGTCGGGCTCTACTGGGCTCTGTCGGGCTCTGTCGGGCCCTGTCGGGCCCTACTGGGCTCTGTCGGGCTCTGTCGGGCTCTGTCGGGCCCTGTCGGGCTCTCTCGGGCTCTACTGGGCCCTGTCGGGCCCTGTCGGGCCCTGTCGGGCTCTGTCGGGCCCTGTCGGGCCCTGCCGGGATCTGTCGGGCTCTGTCGGGCTCTGTCGGGCTCTACTGCGCCCTGTCGGGCCCTGTCGGGCTCTGTCGGGCTCTGTCGGGCTCTGTCGGGCTCTACTGCGCCCTGTCGGGCCCTGTCGGGCTCTGTCGGGCCCTGTCGGGCTCTGTAGGGCTCTGTCGGGCTCTGTCGGGCCCTGTCGGGCTCTGTCGGGCCCTGTCGGGCTCTGTCGGGCTCTACTGGGCTCTGTCGGGCTCTGTCGGGCTCTGTCGGGCCCTGTCGGGCTCTGTCGGGCTCTGTCGGGATCTGTCGGGCTCTGTCGGGATCTGTCGGGCTCTACTGGGCCCTGTCGGGCTCTGTCGGGCCCTGTTGGGACCTGTCGGGCTCTGTCGGGCCCTGTCGGGCTCTGTCGGGCTCTACTGGGCCCTGTCGGGCCCTGTCGGGCCCTGTCAGGCTCTGTCGGGCCCTGTCGGGCTCTGTCGGGCCCTGTCGGGCTCTGTCGGGCTCTACTGGGCCCTGTCGGGCCCTGTCGGGCCCTGTCGGGCTCTGTCGGGCCCTGTCGGGCTTTGTCGGGCTCTGTCGGGCCCTGTCGGGCCCTGTCGGGCTCTGTCGGGCCCTGTCGGGCTCTATCGGGCACTGTCGGGCTCTTTCGGGCCCTGTCGGGCTCTGTCGGGCCCTGTCGGGCCCTGTCGGGCCCTGTCGGGCTTTGTCGGGCTCTGTCGGGCCCTGTCGGGCTTTGTCGGGCTCTGTCGAGCTCTGTCGGGCTCTGTGAGGCTCTACTGGGCCCTGTCGGGCTCTGTCGGGCTCTGTCGGGCCCTGTCGGGCTCTGTCGGGCCCTGTCGGGCTCTGTCGGGCTCTGTCGGGCTCTGTAGGGCTCTGTCGGGCCCTGTCGGGCTCTACTGGGCTCTGTCGGGCTCTGTCGGGCCCTGTCGGGCTCTGTCGGGCTCTGTCGGGCTCTGTCGGGCTCTACTGGGCTCTGTCGGGCTCTGTCGGGCCCTGTAGGGCCCTGTCGGGCTCTGTCGGGCTCTGTCGGGCTCTACTGCTCCCTGTCGGCCCTGTCGGTCTCTGTCGGGCTCTGTCGGGCTCTACTGGGCTCTGTCGGGCTCTGTCGGGCTCTGTCGGGCCCTGTCGGGCTCTACTGGGCTCTGTCGGGCTCTGTCGGGCCCTGTCGGGCTCTGTCGGGCCCTGTCGGGCTCTGTCGGGCCCTGTCGGGCTCTGTCGGGCTCTGTCGGGCTCTACTGGGCTCTGTCGGGCTCTGTCGGGCCCTGTCGGGCCCTGTCGGGCTCTGTCGGGCTCTGTCGGGCTCTGTCGGGCCCTGTCGGGCTCTCTCGGGCTCTACTGGGCCCTGTCGGGCCCTGTCGGGCCCTGTCGGGCTCTGTCGGGCTCTGTCGGGCCCTGTCGGGCCCTGCCGGGATCTGTCGGGCTCTGTCGGGCTCTACTGGGCTCTGTCGGGCTCTGTCGGGCCCTGTCGGGCTCTGTCGGGCCCTGTCGGACTCTGTCGGGCTCTGTCGGGCTCTGTCAGGCTCTACTGGGCCCTGTCGGGCTCTATCGGGCACTGTCGGGCTCTTTCGGGCCCTGTCGGGCTCTGTCGGGCCCTGTCGGGCTCTGTCGGGCTCTGTCGGGCTCTGTCGGGCTCTACTGGGCCCTGTCGGGCTCTGTCGGGCTCTGTCGGGCTCTGTCGGGCTCTACTGGGCTCTGTCGGGCTCTGTCGGGCCCTGTCGGGCCCTGTCGGGCTCTGTCGGGCTCTGTCGGGCTCTGTCGGGCCCTGTCGGGCCCTGTCGAGCTCTGTCGGGCTCTGTCGGGCTCTGTCAGGCTCTACTGGGCTCTGTCGGGCTCTGTCGGGTTCTGTCGGGCTCTGTCGGGCTCTGTCGGGCCCTGTCGGGCCCTGTCGGGCTCTGTCGGGCTCTGTCGGGCTCTGTCGGGCTCTACTGGGCTCTGTCGGGTTCTACTGGGCTCTACTGGGCCCTGTCGGGCTCTGTCGGGCTCTGTCGGGCTCTGTCGGGCTCTACTGGGCTCTACTGTTCCCTGTCGGGCCCTGTCGGGCTCTGTCGGGCTCTCTCGGGCTCTGTCGGGCTCTGTCGGGCTCTACTGGGCCCTGTCGGGCTCTGTCGGGCTCTGTCGGGCTCTGTTGGGCTCTGTCGGGCTCTGTCGGGCTCTGTCGGGCTCTGTCGGGCCCTGTCGGGCCCTGTCGGGCTCTGTCGGGCTCTGTCGGGCCCTGTCGGGCTCTGTCGGGCTCGGTCGGGCTCGGTCGGGCTCTACTGGGCTCTGTCGGGCTCTGTCGGGCCCTGTCGGGCCCTGTCAGGCTCTGTCGGGCTCTGTCGGGCTCTACTGGGCTCTGTCGGGCTCTACTGGGCTCTACTAGGCCCTGTCGGGCTCTGTCGGGCTCTGTCGGGCCCTGTCGGGCTCTGTCGGGCTCTGTCGGGCTCTGTCGGGCTCTGTCGGGCCCTGTCGGGCTCTGTCGGGCTCTGTCGGGCCCTGTCGGGCTCTGTCGGGCTCTACTGGGCTCTACTGTTCCCTGTCGGGCCCTGTCGGGCTCTGTCGGGCTCTGTCGGTCTCTGTCGGTCTCTGTCGGGCCCTGTCGGGCCCTGTCGGGCTCTGTCGGGCTCTGTCGGGCTCTACTGGGCTCTGTCGGGCTCTGTCGGGCTCTGTCGGGCCCTGTCGGGCCCTGTCGGGCTCTACTGGGCTCTGTCGGGCTCTGTCGGGCCCTGTCGGGCTCTGTCGGGCCCTGTCGGGCTCTGTCGGGCTCTACTGGGCTCTGTCGGGCTCTGTCGGGCTCTGTCGGGCCCTGTCGGGCTCTGTCGGGCTCTGTCGGGATCTGTCGGGCTCTGTCGGGCTCTGTCGGGCTCTGTCGGGCCATGTCGGGCTCTATCGGGCTCTGTCGGGCTCTGTCGGGCTCTGTCGGGCTCTAGTGGGCTCTGTCGGGCTCTGTCGGGCTCTGTCGGGCCCTGTCGGGCCCTGTCGGGCTCTGTCGGGCTCTGTCGGGTTCTGTCGGGCTCTGTCGGGCTCTGTCGGGCTCTGTCGGGCTCTACTGGGCTCTACTGTTCCCTGTCGGGACCTGTCGGGCTCTGTCGGGCTCTGTCGGGCTCTGTCGGGCTCTGTCGGGCCCTGTCGGGCCCTGTCGGGCTCTGTCGGGTTCTGTCGGGCTCTGTCGGGCTCTGTCGGGCCCTGTCGGGCTCTGTCGGGCCCTGTCGGGCCCTGTCGGGCTCTGTCGGGCTCTGTCGGGCTCTGTCGGGCTCTACTGGGCTCTGTCGGGCTCTGTCGGGCCCTGTCGGGCTCTGTCGGGCTCTGTCGGGCTCTGTCGGGCTCTACTGGGCTCTGTCGGGCTCTACTGGGCTCTGCTAGGCCCTGTCGGGCTCTGTCGGGCTCTGTCAGGCCCTGTCGGGCCCTGTCGGGCTCTGTCGGGCTCTGTCGGGCCCTGTCGGGCCCTGTCAGGCTCTGTCGGGGTCTGTCGGGCTCTGTCGGGCTCTGTCGGGCTCTACTGGGCTCTGTCGGGCTCTGTCGGGCCCTGTCGGGCTCTGTCGGGCTCTGTCGGGCTCTGTCGGGCTCTACTGGGCTCTGTCGGGCTCTACTGGGCTCTGTCGGGCTCTGTCGGGCCCTGTAGGGCCCTGTCGGGCTCTGTCGGGCTCTGTCGGGCTCTACTGCGCCCTGTCGGGCCCTGTCGGGCTCTGTCGGGCTCTGTCGGTCTCTACTGGGCTCTGTCGGGCTCTGTCGGGCTTTGTCGGGCTCTGTCGGGCCCTGTCGGGCTCTACTGGGATCTGTCGGGCTCTGTCGGGCCCTGTCGGGCTCTGTCGGGCCCTGTCGGGCTCTGTCGGGCTCTACTGGGCTCTGTCGGGCTCTGTCGGGCTCTGTCGGGATCTGTCGGGCTCTGTCGGGCTCTGTCGGGCTCTACTGGGCTCTGTCGGGGCCTGTCGGGCCCTGTCGGGCTCTGTCGGGCTCTGTCGGGCTCTACTGGGCTCTGTCGGGCCCTGTCGGGCCCTGTCGGGCCCTGTCGGGCTCTGTCGGGCTCTGTCGGGCTCTACTGGGCCCTGTCGGGCCCTGTCGGGCTCTGTCGGGCTCTGTCGAGCTCTACTGGGCTCTGTCGGGCTCTGTCAGGCCCTGTCGGGCCCTGTCGGGCCCTGTCGGGCTCTGTCGGGCTCTGTCGGGCTCTGTCGGGCCCTGTCGGGCTCTGTCGGGCCCTGTCGGGCTCTGTCGGGCTCTGTCGGGCCCTGTCCGGCTCTGTCGGGCTCTGTCGGGCTCTGTCGGGCCCTGTCAGGCTCTGTCGGGTCCTGTCGGGCCCTGTCGGGCTCTGTCGGGCTCTGTCGGGCTCTGTCGGGCTCTATTGGGCCCTGTCGGGCCCTGTCGGGCTCTGTCGGGCTCTGTCGGGCCCTGTCGGGCTCTGTCGGGCCCTGTCGGGCCCTGTCGGGCTCTGTCGGGCTCTGTCGGGCTCTACTGGGCTCTGTCGGGCCCTGTCGGGCCCTGTCGGGCTCTGTCGGGCTCTACTGGGCCCTGTCGGGCCCTGTCGGGCCCTGTCGGGCTCTGTCGGGCTCTGTCGGGCTCTGTCGGGTCCTGTCGGGCTCTGTCGGGCTCTGTCGGGCCCTGTCGGGCCCTGTCAGGCTCTGTCGGGCTCTGTCGGGCTCTGTCGGGCTCTGTCGGGCTCTGTCGGGCCCTGTCGGGCTCTACTGGGCTCTGTCGGGCTCTGTCGGTCTCTGTCGGGCTCTGTCGGGCTCTACTGCGCCCTGTCGGGCCCTGTCGGGCTCTGTCGGGCTCTGTCGGGCTCTACTGGGCTCTGTCGGGCTCTGTCGGGCTCTGTCGGGCCCTGTCGGGCTCTGTCGGGCTCTGTCGGGCTCTGTCGGGCCCTGTCGGGCTCTGTCGGGCCCTGTCGGGCTCTGTCGGGCTCTACTGGGCTCTGTCGGGCTCTGTCGGGCTCTGTCGGGCCCTGTCGGGCTCTGTCGGGCTCTGTCGGGATCTGTCGGGCTCTGTCGGGATCTGTCGGGCTCTACTGGGCCCTGTCGGGCTCTGTCGGGCCCTGTCGGGCCCTGTCGGGCTCTGTCGGGCTCTGTCGGGCCCTGTCGGGCTCTGTCGGGCTCTACTGGGCCCTGTCGGGCCCTGTCGGGCTCTGTCGGGCTCTGTCGGGCCCTGTCGGGCCCTGTCGGGCTCTGTCGGGCTCTGTCGGGCTCTACTGGGCTCTGTCGGGCTCTGTCGGGCCCTGTCGGGCTCTGTCGGGCCCTGTCGGACTCTGTCGGGCTCTGTCGGGCTCTGTCGGGCTCTACTGGGCCCTGTCGGGCTCTATCGGGCACTGTCGGGCTCTTTCGGGCCCTGTCGGGCTCTGTCGGGCCCTGTCGGGCCCTGTCGGGCCCTGTCGGGCTTTGTCGGGCTCTGTCGGGCCCTGTCGGGCTTTGTCGGGCTCTGTCGAGCTCTGTCGGGCTCTGTGAGGCTCTACTGGGCCCTGTCGGGCTCTGTCGGGCTCTGTCGGGCCCTGTCGGGCTCTGTCGGGCCCTGTCAGGCTCTGTCGGGCTCTGTCGGGCTCTGTCGGGCTCTGTAGGGCTCTGTCGGGCCCTGTCGGGCTCTACTGGGCTCTGTCGGGCTCTGTCGGGCCCTGTCGTGCTCTGTCGGGCTCTGTCGGGCTCTGTCGGGCTCTACTGGGCTCTGTCGGGCTCTGTCGGGCCCTGTAGGGCCCTGTCGGGCTCTGTCGGGCTCTGTCGGGCTCTACTGCTCCCTGTCGGCCCTGTCGGGCTCTGTCGGGCTCTACTGGGCTCTGTCGGGCTCTGTCGGGCTCTGTCGGGCTCTGTCGGGCCCTGTCGGGCTCTACTGGGCTCTGTCGGGCTCTGTCGGGCCCTGTCGGGCTCTGTCGGGCTCTGTCGGGCTCTGTCGGGCTCTACTGGGCTCTGTCGGGCTCTGTCGGGCCCTGTAGGGCCCTGTCGGGCTCTGTCGGGATCTGTCGGGCTCTACTGCTCCCTGTCGGCCCTGTCGGGCTCTGTCGGGCTCTGTCGGGCTCTACTGGGCTCTGTCGGGCTCTGTCGGGCTCTGTCGGGCTCTGTCGGGCCCTGTCGGGCTCTACTGGGCTCTGTCGGGCTCTCTCGGGCTCTACTGGGCTCTGTCGGGCCCTGTCGGGCCCTGTCGGGCCCTGTCGGGCTCTGTCGGGCTCTGTCGGGCTCTGTCGGGCCCTGTCGGGCTCTGTCGGGCTCTACTGGGCTCTGTCGGGCTCTGTCGGGCTCTGTCGGGCCCTGTCGGGCTCTGTCGGGCTCTGTCGGGATCTGTCGGGCTCTGTCGGGATCTGTCGGGCTCTACTGGGCCCTGTCGGGCTCTGTCGGGCCCTGTCGGGCCCTGTCGGGCTCTGTCGGGCTCTGTCGGGCTCTGTCGGGCCCTGTCGGGCTCTGTCGGGATCTGTCGGGCTCTGTCGGGCTCTGTCGGGCTCTACTGGGCTCTGTCGGGGCCTGTCGGGCCCTGTCGGGCTCTGTCGGGCTCTGTCGGGCTCTACTGGGCTCTGTCGGGCCCTGTCGGGCCCTGTCGGGCCCTGTCGGGCTCTGTCGGGCTCTGTCGGGCTCTACTGGGCCCTGTCGGGCCCTGTCGGGCTCTGTCGGGCTCTGTCGAGCTCTACTGGGCTCTGTCGGGCTCTGTCAGGCCCTGTCGGGCCCTGTCGGGCCCTGTCGGGCTCTGTCGGGCTCTGTCGGGCTCTGTCGGGCCCTGTCGGGCTCTGTCGGGCCCTGTCGGGCTCTGTCGGGCTCTGTCGGGCCCTGTCCGGCTCTGTCGGGCTCTGTCGGGCTCTGTCGGGCCCTGTCAGGCTCTGTCGGGTCCTGTCGGGCCCTGTCGGGCTCTGTCGGGCTCTGTCGGGCTCTGTCGGGCTCTATTGGGCCCTGTCGGGCCCTGTCGGGCTCTGTCGGGCTCTGTCGGGCCCTGTCGGGCTCTGTCGGGCCCTGTCGGGCCCTGTCGGGCTCTGTCGGGCTCTGTCGGGCTCTACTGGGCTCTGTCGGGCCCTGTCGGGCCCTGTCGGGCTCTGTCGGGCTCTACTGGGCCCTGTCGGGCCCTGTCGGGCCCTGTCGGGCTCTGTCGGGCTCTGTCGGGCTCTGTCGGGTCCTGTCGGGCTCTGTCGGGCTCTGTCGGGCCCTGTTGGGCCCTGTCAGGCTCTGTCGGGCTCTGTCGGGCTCTGTCGGGCTCTGTCGGGCTCTGTCGGGCCCTGTCGGGCTCTACTGGGCTCTGTCGGGCTCTGTCGGTCTCTGTCGGGCTCTGTCGGGCTCTACTGCGCCCTGTCGGGCCCTGTCGGGCTCTGTCGGGCTCTGTCGGGCTCTACTGGGCTCTGTCGGGCTCTGTCGGGCTCTGTCGGGCCCTGTCGGGCTCTGTCGGGCTCTGTCGGGCTCTGTCGGGCCCTGTCGGGCTCTGTCGGGCCCTGTCGGGCTCTGTCGGGCTCTACTGGGCTCTGTCGGGCTCTGTCGGGCTCTGTCGGGCCCTGTCGGGCTCTGTCGGGCTCTGTCGGGATCTGTCGGGCTCTGTCGGGATCTGTCGGGCTCTACTGGGCCCTGTCGGGCTCTGTCGGGCCCTGTCGGGCCCTGTCGGGCTCTGTCGGGCTCTGTCGGGCTCTGTCGGGCCCTGTCGGGCTCTGTCGGGCTCTACTGGGCCCTGTCGGGCCCTGTCGGGCTCTGTCGGGCTCTGTCGGGCCCTGTCGGGCCCTGTCGGGCTCTGTCGGGCTCTGTCGGGCTCTACTGGGCTCTGTCGGGCTCTGTCGGGCCCTGTCGGGCTCTGTCGGGCCCTGTCGGACTCTGTCGGGCTCTGTCGGGCTCTGTCGGGCTCTACTGGGCCCTGTCGGGCTCTATCGGGCACTGTCGGGCTCTTTCGGGCCCTGTCGGGCTCTGTCGGGCCCTGTCGGGCCCTGTCGGGCCCTGTCGGGCTTTGTCGGGCTCTGTCGGGCCCTGTCGGGCTTTGTCGGGCTCTGTCGAGCTCTGTCGGGCTCTGTGAGGCTCTACTGGGCCCTGTCGGGCTCTGTCGGGCTCTGTCGGGCCCTGTCGGGCTCTGTCGGGCCCTGTCAGGCTCTGTCGGGCTCTGTCGGGCTCTGTCGGGCTCTGTAGGGCTCTGTCGGGCCCTGTCGGGCTCTACTGGGCTCTGTCGGGCTCTGTCGGGCCCTGTCGTGCTCTGTCGGGCTCTGTCGGGCTCTGTCGGGCTCTACTGGGCTCTGTCGGGCTCTGTCGGGCCCTGTAGGGCCCTGTCGGGCTCTGTCGGGCTCTGTCGGGCTCTACTGCTCCCTGTCGGCCCTGTCGGGCTCTGTCGGGCTCTACTGGGCTCTGTCGGGCTCTGTCGGGCTCTGTCGGGCTCTGTCGGGCCCTGTCGGGCTCTACTGGGCTCTGTCGGGCTCTGTCGGGCCCTGTCGGGCTCTGTCGGGCTCTGTCGGGCTCTGTCGGGCTCTACTGGGCTCTGTCGGGCTCTGTCGGGCCCTGTAGGGCCCTGTCGGGCTCTGTCGGGATCTGTCGGGCTCTACTGCTCCCTGTCGGCCCTGTCGGGCTCTGTCGGGCTCTGTCGGGCTCTACTGGGCTCTGTCGGGCTCTGTCGGGCTCTGTCGGGCTCTGTCGGGCCCTGTCGGGCTCTACTGGGCTCTGTCGGGCTCTGTCGGGCTCTACTGGGCTCTGTCGGGCCCTGTCGGGCCCTGTCGGGCCCTGTCGGGCTCTGTCGGGCTCTGTCGGGCTCTGTCGGGCCCTGTCGGGCTCTGTCGGGCCCTGTCGGGCTCTGTCGGGCTCTACTGGGCTCTGTCGGGCTCTGTCGGGCTCTGTCGGGCCCTGTCGGGCTCTGTCGGGCTCTGTCGGGATCTGTCGGGCTCTGTCGGGATCTGTCGGGCTCTACTGGGCCCTGTCGGGCTCTGTCGGGCCCTGTCGGGCCCTGTCGGGCTCTGTCGGGCTCTGTCGGGCTCTGTCGGGCCCTGTCGGGCTCTGTCGGGCTCTACTGGGCCCTGTCGGGCCCTGTCGGGCCCTGTCGGGCTCTGTCGGGCCCTGTCGGGCTCTGTCGGGCCCTGTCGGGCTCTGTTGGGCCCTGTCGGGCTCTGTCGGGCTCTACTGGGCCCTGTCGGGCCCTGTCGGGCCCTGTCGGGCTCTGTCGGGCCCTGTCGGGCTCTGTCGGGCCCTGTCGGGCTTTGTCGGGCCCTGTCGGGCCCTGTCGGGCCCTGTCGGGCTCTGTCGGGCCCTGTCGGGCTCTATCGGGCACTGTCGGGCTCTTTCGGGCCCTGTCGGGCTCTGTCGGGCCCTGTCGGGCCCTGTCGGGCCCTGTCGGGCTTTGTCGGGCTCTGTCGGGCCCTGTCGGGCCCTGTCAGGCTCTGTCGGGCTCTGTCGGGCTCTGTCGGGCTCTGTCGGGCTCTGTCGGGCCCTGTCGGGCTCTACTGGGCTCTGTCGGGCTCTGTCGGTCTCTGTCGGGCTCTGTCGGGCTCTACTGCGCCCTGTCGGGCCCTGTCGGGCTCTGTCGGGCTCTGTCGGGCTCTACTGGGCTCTGTCGGGCTCTGTCGGGCTCTGTCGGGCCCTGTCGGGCTCTGTCGGGCTCTGTCGGGCTCTGTCGGGCCCTGTCGGGCTCTGTCGGGCCCTGTCGGGCTCTGTCGGGCTCTACTGGGCTCTGTCGGGCTCTGTCGGGCTCTGTCGGGCCCTGTCGGGCTCTGTCGGGCTCTGTCGGGATCTGTCGGGCTCTGTCGGGATCTGTCGGGCTCTACTGGGCCCTGTCGGGCTCTGTCGGGCCCTGTCGGGCCCTGTCGGGCTCTGTCGGGCTCTGTCGGGCTCTGTCGGGCCCTGTCGGGCTCTGTCGGGCTCTACTGGGCCCTGTCGGGCCCTGTCGGGCTCTGTCGGGCTCTGTCGGGCCCTGTCGGGCCCTGTCGGGCTCTGTCGGGCTCTGTCGGGCTCTACTGGGCTCTGTCGGGCTCTGTCGGGCCCTGTCGGGCTCTGTCGGGCCCTGTCGGACTCTGTCGGGCTCTGTCGGGCTCTGTCGGGCTCTACTGGGCCCTGTCGGGCTCTATCGGGCACTGTCGGGCTCTTTCGGGCCCTGTCGGGCTCTGTCGGGCCCTGTCGGGCCCTGTCGGGCCCTGTCGGGCTTTGTCGGGCTCTGTCGGGCCCTGTCGGGCTTTGTCGGGCTCTGTCGAGCTCTGTCGGGCTCTGTGAGGCTCTACTGGGCCCTGTCGGGCTCTGTCGGGCTCTGTCGGGCCCTGTCGGGCTCTGTCGGGCCCTGTCAGGCTCTGTCGGGCTCTGTCGGGCTCTGTCGGGCTCTGTAGGGCTCTGTCGGGCCCTGTCGGGCTCTACTGGGCTCTGTCGGGCTCTGTCGGGCCCTGTCGTGCTCTGTCGGGCTCTGTCGGGCTCTGTCGGGCTCTACTGGGCTCTGTCGGGCTCTGTCGGGCCCTGTAGGGCCCTGTCGGGCTCTGTCGGGCTCTGTCGGGCTCTACTGCTCCCTGTCGGCCCTGTCGGGCTCTGTCGGGCCCTGTCGGGCTCTGTCGGGCTCTGTCGGGCCCTGTCGGGCTCTACTGGGCTCTGTCGGGCTCTGTCGGGCCCTGTCGTGCTCTGTCGGGCTCTGTCGGGCTCTGTCGGGCTCTACTGGGCCCTGTCGGGCTCTGTCGGGCTCTGTTGGGCTCTGTCGGGCTCTGTCGGGCTCTGTCGGGCTCTGTCGGTCTCTGTCGGGCTCTGTCGGGCCCTGTCGGGCCCTGTCGGGCCCTGTCGGGCTCTGTCGGGCTCTGTCGGGCTCGGTCGGGCTCGGTCGGGCTCTACTGGGCTCTGTCGGGCTCTGTCGGGCCCTGTCGGGCCCTGTCAGGCTCTGTCGGGCTCTGTCGGGCTCTACTGGGCTCTGTCGGGCTCTACTGGGCTCTACTAGGCCCTGTCGGGCTCTGTCGGGCTCTGTCGGGCCCTGTCGGGTCCTGTCGGGCTCTGTCGGGCTCTGTCGGGCTCTGTCGGGCCCTGTCGGGCTCTGTCGGGCTCTGTCGGGCCCTGTCGGGCTCTGTCGGGCTCTACTGGGCTCTACTGTTCCCTGTCGGGCCCTGTCGGGCTCTGTCGGGCTCTGTCGGTCTCTGTCGGGCCCTGTCGGGCCCTGTCGGGCTCTGTTGGGCTCTGTCGGGCTCTGTCGGGCTCTACTGGGCTCTGTCGGGCTCTGTCGGGCTCTGTCGGGCCCTGTCGGGCCCTGTCGGGCTCTACTGGGCTCTGTCGGGCTCTGTCGGGCCCTGTCGGGCTCTGTCGGGCCCTGTCGGGCTCTGTCGGGCTCTACTGGTCTCTGTCGGGCTCTGTCGGGCCCTGTCGGGCCCTGTCGGGCTCTGTCGGGCTCTGTCGGGATCTGTCGGGCTCTGTCGGGCTCTGTCGGGCTCTGTCGGGCCCTGTCGGGCTCTGTCGGGCTCTGTCGGGCTCTGTCGGGCTCTAGTGGGCTCTGTCGGGCTCTGTCGGGCTCTGTCGGGCCCTGTCGGGCCCTGTCGGGCTCTGTCGGGCTCTGTCGGGTTCTGTCGGGCTCTGTCGGGCTCTGTCGGGCTCTGTCGGGCTCTACTGGGCTCTACTGTTCCCTGTCGGGCCCTGTCGGGCTCTGTCGGGCTCTGTCGGGCTCTGTCGGGCTCTGTCGGGCCCTGTCGGGCCCTGTCGGGCTCTGTCGGGTTCTGTCGGGCTCTGTCGGGCTCTGTCGGGCCCTGTCGGGCTCTGTCGGGCCCTGTCGGGCCCTGTCGGGCTCTGTCGGGCTCTGTCGGGCTCTGTCGGGCTCTACTGGGCTCTGTCGGGCTCTGTCGGGCTCTGTCGGGCCCTGTCGGGCTCTGTCGGGCTCTGTCGGGCTCTGTCGGGCTCTACTGGGCTCTGTCGGGCTCTACTGGGCTCTGCTAGGCCCTGTCGGGCTCTGTCGGGCTCTGTCGGGCTCTGTCGGGCCCTGTCGGGCTCTGTCGGGCTCTGTCGGGCCCTGTCGGGCCCTGTCAGGCTCTGTCGGGGTCTGTCGGGCTCTGTCGGGCTCTGTCGGGCTCTACTGGGCTCTGTCGGGCTCTGTCGGGCCCTGTCGGGCTCTGTCGGGCTCTGTCGGGCTCTGTCGGGCTCTACTGGGCTCTGTCGGGCTCTACTGGGCTCTGTCGGGCTCTGTCGGGCCCTGTCGGGCTCTGTCGGGCTCTGTCGGGCCCTGTCGGGCTCTGTCGGGCTCTGTCGGGCTCTACTGGGCTCTGTCGGGCTCTGTCGGGCCCTGTCGGGCTCTGTCGGGCCCTGTCGGACTCTGTCGGGCTCTGTCGGGCTCTGTCGGGCTCTACTGGGCCCTGTCGGGCTCTATCGGGCACTGTCGGGCTCTTTCGGGCCCTGTCGGGCTCTGTCGGGCCCTGTCGGGCCCTGTCGGGCCCTGTCGGGCTTTGTCGGGCTCTGTCGGGCCCTGTCGGGCTTTGTCGGGCTCTGTCGAGCTCTGTCGGGCTCTGTGAGGCTCTACTGGGCCCTGTCGGGCTCTGTCGGGCTCTGTCGGGCCCTGTCGGGCTCTGTCGGGCCCTGTCAGGCTCTGTCGGGCTCTGTCGGGCTCTGTCGGGCTCTGTAGGGCTCTGTCGGGCCCTGTCGGGCTCTACTGGGCTCTGTCGGGCTCTGTCGGGCCCTGTCGTGCTCTGTCGGGCTCTGTCGGGCTCTGTCGGGCTCTACTGGGCTCTGTCGGGCTCTGTCGGGCCCTGTAGGGCCCTGTCGGGCTCTGTCGGGCTCTGTCGGGCTCTACTGCTCCCTGTCGGCCCTGTCGGGCTCTGTCGGGCCCTGTCGGGCTCTGTCGGGCTCTGTCGGGCCCTGTCGGGCTCTACTGGGCTCTGTCGGGCTCTGTCGGGCCCTGTCGTGCTCTGTCGGGCTCTGTCGGGCTCTGTCGGGCTCTACTGGGCCCTGTCGGGCTCTGTCGGGCTCTGTTGGGCTCTGTCGGGCTCTGTCGGGCTCTGTCGGGCTCTGTCGGTCTCTGTCGGGCTCTGTCGGGCCCTGTCGGGCCCTGTCGGGCCCTGTCGGGCTCTGTCGGGCTCTGTCGGGCTCGGTCGGGCTCGGTCGGGCTCTACTGGGCTCTGTCGGGCTCTGTCGGGCCCTGTCGGGCCCTGTCAGGCTCTGTCGGGCTCTGTCGGGCTCTACTGGGCTCTGTCGGGCTCTACTGGGCTCTACTAGGCCCTGTCGGGCTCTGTCGGGCTCTGTCGGGCCCTGTCGGGTCCTGTCGGGCTCTGTCGGGCTCTGTCGGGCTCTGTCGGGCCCTGTCGGGCTCTGTCGGGCTCTGTCGGGCCCTGTCGGGCTCTGTCGGGCTCTACTGGGCTCTACTGTTCCCTGTCGGGCCCTGTCGGGCTCTGTCGGGCTCTGTCGGTCTCTGTCGGGCCCTGTCGGGCCCTGTCGGGCTCTGTTGGGCTCTGTCGGGCTCTGTCGGGCTCTACTGGGCTCTGTCGGGCTCTGTCGGGCTCTGTCGGGCCCTGTCGGGCCCTGTCGGGCTCTACTGGGCTCTGTCGGGCTCTGTCGGGCCCTGTCGGGCTCTGTCGGGCCCTGTCGGGCTCTGTCGGGCTCTACTGGTCTCTGTCGGGCTCTGTCGGGCCCTGTCGGGCCCTGTCGGGCTCTGTCGGGCTCTGTCGGGATCTGTCGGGCTCTGTCGGGCTCTGTCGGGCTCTGTCGGGCCCTGTCGGGCTCTGTCGGGCTCTGTCGGGCTCTGTCGGGCTCTAGTGGGCTCTGTCGGGCTCTGTCGGGCTCTGTCGGGCCCTGTCGGGCCCTGTCGGGCTCTGTCGGGCTCTGTCGGGTTCTGTCGGGCTCTGTCGGGCTCTGTCGGGCTCTGTCGGGCTCTACTGGGCTCTACTGTTCCCTGTCGGGCCCTGTCGGGCTCTGTCGGGCTCTGTCGGGCTCTGTCGGGCTCTGTCGGGCCCTGTCGGGCCCTGTCGGGCTCTGTCGGGTTCTGTCGGGCTCTGTCGGGCTCTGTCGGGCCCTGTCGGGCTCTGTCGGGCCCTGTCGGGCCCTGTCGGGCTCTGTCGGGCTCTGTCGGGCTCTGTCGGGCTCTACTGGGCTCTGTCGGGCTCTGTCGGGCTCTGTCGGGCCCTGTCGGGCTCTGTCGGGCTCTGTCGGGCTCTGTCGGGCTCTACTGGGCTCTGTCGGGCTCTACTGGGCTCTGCTAGGCCCTGTCGGGCTCTGTCGGGCTCTGTCGGGCTCTGTCGGGCCCTGTCGGGCTCTGTCGGGCTCTGTCGGGCCCTGTCGGGCCCTGTCAGGCTCTGTCGGGGTCTGTCGGGCTCTGTCGGGCTCTGTCGGGCTCTACTGGGCTCTGTCGGGCTCTGTCGGGCCCTGTCGGGCTCTGTCGGGCTCTGTCGGGCTCTGTCGGGCTCTACTGGGCTCTGTCGGGCTCTACTGGGCTCTGTCGGGCTCTGTCGGGCCCTGTAGGGCCCTGTCGGGCTCTGTCGGGCTCTGTCGGGCTCTACTGCGCCCTGTCGGGCCCTGTCGGGCTCTGTCGGGCTCTGTCGGTCTCTACTGGGCTCTGTCGGGCTCTGTCGGGCTCTGTCGGGCTCTGTCGGGCTCTGTCGGGCCCTGTCGGGCTCTACTGGGCTCTGTCGGGCTCTGTCGGGCCCTGTCGGGCTCTGTCGGGCCCTGTCGGGCTCTGTCGGGCTCTACTGGGCTCTGTCGGGCTCTGTCGGGCTCTGTCGGGATCTGTCGGGCTCTGTCGGGCTCTGTCGGGCTCTACTGGGCTCTGTCGGGCCCTGTCGGGCCCTGTCGGGCTTTGTCGGGCTCTGTCGGGCTCTACTGGGCTCTGTCGGGCCCTGTCGGGCCCTGTCGGGCCCTGTCGGGCTCTGTCGGGCTCTGTCGGGCTCTACTGGGCCCTGTCGGGCCCTGTCGGGCTCTGTCGGGCTCTGTCGAGCTCTACTGGGCTCTGTCGGGCTCTGTCAGGCCCTGTCGGGCCCTGTCGGGCTCTGTCGGGCTCTGTCGGGCTCTGTCGGGCTCTACTGGGCCCTGTCGGGCTCTGTCGGGCTCTGTCGGGCTCTGTCGGGCCCTGTCCGGCTCTGTCGGGCTCTGTCGGGCTCTGTCGGGCCCTGTCAGGCTCTGTCGGGTCCTGTCGGGCCCTGTCGGGCTCTGTCGGGCTCTGTCGGGCTCTGTCGGGCTCTATTGGGCCCTGTCGGGCCCTGTCGGGCTCTGTCGGGCTCTGTCGGGCTCTGTCGGGCCCTGTCGGGCTCTGTCGGGCCCTGTCGGGCCCTGTCGGGCTCTGTCGGGCCCTGTCGGGCTCTACTGGGCTCTGTCGGGCTCTGTCGGTCTCTGTCGGGCTCTGTCGGGCTCTACTGCGCCCTGTCGGGCCCTGTCGGGCTCTGTCGGGCTCTGTCGGGCTCTACTGGGCTCTGTCGGGCTCTGTCGGGCTCTGTCGGGCCCTGTCGGGCTCTGTCGGGCTCTGTCGGGCTCTGTCGGGCTCTGTCGGGCCCTGTCGGGCTCTGTCGGGCTCTACTGGGCTCTGTCGGGCTCTGTCGGGCTCTGTCGGGCCCTGTCGGGCTCTGTCGGGCTCTGTCGGGATCTGTCGGGCTCTGTCGGGATCTGTCGGGCTCTACTGGGCCCTGTCGGGCTCTGTCGGGCCCTGTCGGGCCCTGTCGGGCTCTGTCGGGCTCTGTCGGGCTCTGTCGGGCCCTGTCGGGCTCTGTCGGGCTCTACTGGGCCCTGTCGGGCCCCGTCGGGCTCTGTCGGGCTCTGTCGGGCCCTGTCGGGCCCTGTCGGGCTCTGTCGGGCTCTGTCGGGCTCTACTGGGCTCTGTCGGGCTCTGTCGGGCCCTGTCGGGCTCTGTCGGGCCCTGTCGGACTCTGTCGGGCTCTGTCGGGCTCTGTCAGGCTCTACTGGGCCCTGTCGGGCTCTATCGGGCACTGTCGGGCTCTTTCGGGCCCTGTCGGGCTCTGTCGGGCCCTGTCGGGCCCTGTCGGGCCCTGTCGGGCTTTGTCGGGCTCTGTCGGGCCCTGTCGGGCTTTGTCGGGCTCTGTCGAGCTCTGTCGGGCTCTGTGAGGCTCTACTGGGCCCTGTCGGGCTCTGTCGGGCTCTGTCGGGCCCTGTCGGGCTCTGTCGGGCCCTGTCAGGCTCTGTCGAGCTCTGTCGGGCTCTGTCGGGCTCTGTAGGGCTCTGTCGGGCCCTGTCGGGCTCTACTGGGCTCTGTCGGGCTCTGTCGGGCCCTGTCGTGCTCTGTCGGGCTCTGTCGGGCTCTGTCGGGCTCTACTGGGCTCTGTCGGGCTCTGTCGGGCCCTGTAGGGCCCTGTCGGGCTCTGTCGGGCTCTGTCGGGCTCTACTGCTCCCTGTCGGCCCTGTCGGGCTCTGTCGGGCTCTGTCGGCCTCTACTGGGCTCTGTCGGGCTCTGTCGGGCTCTGTCGGGCTCTGTCGGGCCCTGTCGGGCTCTACTGGGCCCTGTCGGGCTCTGTCGGGCCCTGTCGGGCTCTGTCGGGCCCTGTCGGGCTCTGTCGGGCTCTGTCGGGCTCTGTCGGGCTCTACTGGGCTCTGTCGGGCCCTGTCGGGCCCTGTCGGGCCCTGTCGGGCTCTGTCGGGCTCTGTCGGGCTCTGTCGGGCCCTGTCGGGCTCTCTCGGGCTCTACTGGGCCCTGTCGGGCCCTGTCGGGCCCTGTCGGGCCCTGTCGGGCTTTGTCGGGCTCTGTCGAGCTCTGTCGGGCTCTGTGAGGCTCTACTGGGCCCTGTCGGGCCCTGTCGGGCCCTGTCGGGCCCTGTCGGGCTCTGTCGGGATCTGTCGGGCTCTGTCGGGCTCTACTGGGCCCTGTCGGGCTCTGTCGGGCTCTGTCGGGCTCTGTCGGGCTCTACTGGGCTCTGTCGGGCTCTGTCGGGCGCTGTCGGGCCCTGTCGGGCTCTGTCGGGCTCTGTCGGGCTCTGTCGGGCCCTGTCGGGCCCTGTCGAGCTCTGTCGGGCTCTGTCGGGCTCTGTCAGGCTCTACTGGGCTCTGTCGGGCTCTGTCGGGTTCTGTCGGGCTCTGTCGGGCTCTGTCGGGCCCTGTCGGGCCCTGTCGGGCTCTGTCGGGCCCTGTCGGGCTCTGTCGGGCTCTGTCGGGCTCTGTCGGGCTCTACTGGGCTCTGTCGGGTTCTACTGGGCTCTACTGGGCCCTGTCGGGCTCTGTCGGGCTCTGTCGGGCTCTGTCGGGCTCTACTGGGCTCTACTGTTCCCTGTCGGGCCCTGTCGGTCTCTGTCGGGCTCTCTCGGGATCTGTCGGGCTCTGTCGGCCTCTACTGGGCCCTGTCGGGCTCTGTCGGGCTCTGTTGGGCTCTGTCGGGCTCTGTCGGGCTCTGTCAGGCCCTGTCGGGCCCTGTCGGGCTCTGTCGGGTTCTGTCGGGCTCTGTCGGGCTCTGTCGGGCCCTGTCGGGCTCTGTCGGGCTCTGTCGGGCCCTGTCGGGCTCTGTCGGGCTCTGTCGGGCTCGGTCGGGCTCTACTGGGCTCTGTCGGGCTCTGTCGGGCCCTGTCGGGCCCTGTCAGGCTCTGTCGGGCTCTGTCGGGCTCTACTGGGCTCTGTCGGGCTCTACTGGGCTCTACTAGGCCCTGTCGGGCTCTGTCGGGCCCTGTCGGGCCCTGTCGGGCTCTGTCGGGCTCTGTCGGGCTCTGTCGGGATCTGTCGGGCTCTGTCGGGATCTGTCGGGCTCTACTGGGCCCTGTCGGGCTCTGTCGGGCCCTGTCGGGCCCTGTCGGGCTCTGTCGGGCCCTGTCGGGCTCTGTCGGGCTCTGTCGGGATCTGTCGGGCCCTGTCGGGCTCTGTCGGGCTCTACTGGGCCCTGTCGGGCCCTGTCGGGCCCTGTCGGGCTCTGTCGGGCCCTGTCGGGCTCTGTCGGGCTCTACTGGGCCCTGTCGGGCCCTGTCGGGCCCTGTCGGGCTCTGTCGGGCCCTGTCGGGCTTTGTCGGGCTCTGTCGGGCCCTGTCGGGCCCTGTCGGGCTCTGTCGGGCCCTGTCGGGCTCTGTCGGGCACTGTCGGGCTCTTTCGGGCCCTGTCGGGCTCTGTCGGGCCCTGTCGGGCCCTGTCGGGCCCTGTCGGGCTTTGTCGGGCTCTGTCGGGCCCTGTCGGGCTTTGTCGGGCTCTGTCAAGCTCTGTCGGGCTCTGTGAGGCTCTACTGGGCCCTGTCGGGCTCTGTCGGGCTCTGTCGGGCCCTGTCGGGCTCTGTCGGGCCCTGTCAGGCTCTGTCGGGCTCTGTCGGGCTCTGTCGGGCTCTGTCGGGCTCTGTCGGGCCCTGTCGGGCTCTACTGGGCTCTGTCGGGCTCTGTCGGGCCCTGTCGGGCTCTGTCGGGCTCTGTCGGGCTCTGTCGGGCTCTACTGGGCTCTGTCGGGCTCTGTCGGGCCCTGTAGGGCCCTGTCGGCCTCTGTCGGGCTCTGTCGGGCTCTACTGCTCCCTGTCGGCTCTGTCGGGCTCTGTCGGGCTCTGTCGGGCTCTACTGGGCTCTGTCGGGCTCTGTCGGGCTCTGTCGGGCCCTGTCGGGCTCTACTGGGCTCTGTCGGGCTCTGTCGGGCCCTGTCGGGCTCTGTCGGGCCCTGTCGGGCTCTGTCGGGCTCTGTCGGGCTCTACTGGGCTCTGTCGGGCTCTGTCGGGCCCTGTCGGGCTCTCTCGGGCTCTACTGGGCCCTGTCGGGCCCTGTCGGGCCCTGTCGGGCTCTGTCGGGCCCTGTCGGGCCCTGCCGGGATCTGTCGGGCTCTGTCGGGCTCTACTGGGCTCTGTCGGGCTCTGTCGGGCCCTGTCGGGCTCTGTCGGGCCCTGTCGGACTCTGTCGGGCTCTGTCGGGCTCTGTCAGGCTCTACTGGGCCCTGTCGGGCTCTATCGGGCACTGTCGGGCTCTTTCGGGCCCTGTCGGGCTCTGTCGGGCCCTGTCGGGCTCTGTCGGGCTCTGTCGGGCTCTGTCGGGCTCTACTGGGCCCTGTCGGGCTCTGTCGGGCTCTGTCGGGCTCTGTCGGGCTCTACTGGGCTCTGTCGGGCCCTGTCGGGCCCTGTCGGGCTCTGTCGGGCTCTGTCGGGCTCTGTCGGGCCCTGTCGGGCCCTGTCGAGCTCTGTCGGGCTCTGTCGGGCTCTGTCGGGCTCTACTGGGCTCTGTCGGGCTCTGTCGGGCCCTGTCGGGCCCTGTCGGGCTCTACTGGGCTCTGTCGGGCTCTGTCGGGCCCTGTCGGGCTCTGTCGGGCTCTGTCGGGTTCTGTCGGGCTCTGTCGGGCTCTGTCGGGCCCTGTCGGGCCCTGTCGGGCCCTGTCGGGCCCTGTCGGACTCTGTCGGGCTCTGTCGGGCTCTGTCGGGCTCTACTGGGCTCTGTCGGGTTCTACTGGGCTCTACTGGGCCCTGTCGGGCTCTGTCGGGCTCTGTCGGGCTCTGTCGGGCTCTACTGGGCTCTACTGTTCCCTGTCGGGCCCTGTCGGGCTCTGTCGGGCTCTCTCGGGCTCTGTCGGGCTCTGTCGGGCTCTACTGGGCCCTGTCGGGCTCTGTCGGGCTCTGTCGGGCTCTGTTGGGCTCTGTCGGGCTCTGTCGGGCTCTGTCGGGCCCTGTCGGGCCCTGTCGGGCTCTGTCGCGCTCTGTCGGGCCCTGTCAGGCTCTGTCGGGCTCTGTCGGGCTCGGTCGGGCTCTACTGGGCTCTGTCGGGCTCTGTCGGGCCCTGTCGGGCCCTGTCAGGCTCTGTCGGGCTCTGTCGGGCTCTACTGGGCTCTGTCGGGCTCTACTGGGCTCTACTAGGCCCTGTCGGGCTCTGTCGGGCTCGGTCGGGCCCTGTCGGGCCCTGTCGGGCTCTGTCGGGCTCTGTCGGGCTCTGTCGGGCCCTGTCGGGCTCTGTCGGGCTCTGTCGGGCCCTGTCGGGCTCTGTCGGGCTCTACTGGGCTCTACTGTTCCCTGTCGGGCCCTGTCGGGCTCTGTCGGGCTCTGTCGGTCTCTGTCGGGCCCTGTCGGGCCCTGTCGGGCTCTACTGGGCTCTGTCGGGCTCTGTCGGGCCCTGTCGGGCTCTGTCGGGCTCTGTCGGGATCTGTCGGGCTCTTTCGGGCTCTGTCGGGCTCTGTCGGGCCCTGTCGGGCTCTGTCGGGCTCTGTCGGGCTCTGTCGGGCTCTACTGGGCTCTGTCGGGCTCTGTCGGGCTCTGTCGGGCCCTGTCGGGCTCTGTCGGGATCTGTCGGGCTCTGTCGGGCTCTGTCGGGCCCTGTCGGGCTCTGTCGGGCTCTGTCGGGCTCTGTCGGGCTCTAGTGGGCTCTGTCGGGCTCTGTCGGGCTCTGTCGGGTCCTGTCGGGCCCTGTCGGGCTCTGTCGGGCTCTGTCGGTTTCTGTCGGGCTCTGTCGGGCTCTGTCGGGCTCTACTGGGCTCTACTGTTCCCTGTCGGGCCCTGTCGGGCTCTGTCGGGCTCTGTCGGGCTCTGTCGGGCTCTGTCGGGCCCTGTCAGGCCCTGTCGGGCTCTGTCGGGTTCTGTCGGGCTCTGTCGGGCTCTGTTGGGCCCTGTCGGGCTCTGTCGGGCCCTGTCGGGCCCTGTCGGGCTCTGTCGGGCTCTGTCGGGCTCTGTCGGGCTCTACTGGGCTCTGTCGGGCTCTGTCGGGCCCTGTCGGGCTCTGTCGGGCTCTGTCGGGCTCTGTCGGGCTCTGTCGGGCTCTACTGGGCTCTGTCGGGCTCTACTGGGCTCTACTAGGCCCTGTCGGGCTCTGTCGGGCTCTGTCGGGCTCTGTCGGGCCCTGTCGGGCTCTGTCGGGCTCTGTCGGGCCCTGTCGGGCCCTGTCAGGCTCTGTTGGGGTCTGTCGGGCTCTGTCGGGCTCTGTCGGGCTCTACTGGGCTCTGTCGGGCTCTGTCGGGCCCTGTCGGGCTCTGTCGGGCTCTGTCGGGCTCTGTCGGGCTCTACTGGGCTCTGTCGGGCTCTACTGGGCTCTGTCGGGCTCTGTCGGGCCCTGTAGGGCCCTGTCGGGCTCTGTCGGGCTCTGTCGGGCTCTACTGCGCCCTGTCGGGCCCTGTCGGGCTCTGTCGGGCCCTGTCGGGCCCTGTCGGGCCCTGTCGGGCTCTGTCGGGCTCTGTCGGGCTCTGTCGGGATCTGTCGGGCTCTACTGGGCCCTGTCGGGCTCTGTCGGGCCCTGTCGGGCCCTGTCGGGCTCTGTCGGGCTCTGTCGGGCTCTGTCGGGCCCTGTCGGGCTCTGTCGGGCTCTACTGGGCCCTGTCAGGCCCTGTCGGGCCCTGTCGGGCTCTGTCGGGCCCTGTCGGGCTCTGTCGGGCTCTACTGGGCCCTGTCGGGCCCTGTCGGGCCCTGTCGGGCTCTGTCGGGCCCTGTCGGGCTTTGTCGGGCTCTGTCGAGCTCTGTCGGGCTCTGTGAGGCTCTACTGGGCCCTGTCGGGCTCTGTCGGGCTCTGTCGGGCCCTGTCGGGCTCTGTCGGGCCCTGTCGGGCCCTGTCGGGCTTTGTCGGGCTCTGTCGGGCCCTGTCGGGCTTTGTCGGGCTCTGTCGAGCTCTGTCGGGCTCTGTGAGGCTCTACTGGGCCCTGTCGGGCTCTGTCGGGCTCTGTCGGGCCCTGTCGGGCTCTGTCGGGCCCTGTCAGGCTCTGTCGGGCTCTGTCGGGCTCTGTCGGGCTCTGTAGGGCTCTGTCGGGCCCTGTCGGGCTCTACTGGGCTCTGTCGGGCTCTGTCGGGCCCTGTCGTGCTCTGTCGGGCTCTGTCGGGCTCTGTCGGGCTCTACTGGGCTCTGTCGGGCTCTGTCGGGCCCTGTAGGGCCCTGTCGGGCTCTGTCGGGCTCTGTCGGGCTCTGTCGGGCTCTGTCGGGCTCTACTGCTCCCTGTCGGCCCTGTCGGGCTCTGTCGGGCTCTGTCGGGCTCTACTGGGCTCTGTCGGGCTCTGTCGGGCTCTGTCGGGCTCTGTCGGGCCCTGTCGGGCTCTACTGGGCCCTGTCGGGCTCTGTCGGGCCCTGTCGGGCTCTGTCGGGCCCTGTCGGGCTCTGTCGGGCTCTGTCGGGCTCTGTCGGGCTCTACTGGGCTCTGTCGGGCCCTGTCGGGCCCTGTCGGGCCCTGTCGGGCTCTGTCGGGCTCTGTCGGGCTCTGTCGGGCCCTGTCGGGCTCTCTCGGGCTCTAATGGGCCCTGTCGGGCCCTGTCGGGCCCTGTCGGGCCCTGTCGGGCTTTGTCGGGCTCTGTCGAGCTCTGTCGGGCTCTGTGAGGCTCTACTGGGCCCTGTCGGGCCCTGTCGGGCCCTGTCGGGCCCTGTCGGGCTCTGTCGGGCTCTGTCGGGCTCTGTCGGGCTCTACTGGGCCCTGTCGGGCTCTGTCGGGCTCTGTCGGGCTCTGTCGGGCTCTACTGGGCTCTGTCGGGCTCTGTCGGGCGCTGTCGGGCCCTGTCGGGCTCTGTCGGGCTCTGTCGGGCTCTGTCGGGCCCTGTCGAGCTCTGTCGGGCTCTGTCGGGCTCTGTCAGGCTCTACTGGGCTCTGTCGGGCTCTGTCGGGTTCTGTCGGGCTCTGTCGGGCTCTGTCGGGCCCTGTCGGGCCATGTCGGTCTCTGTCGGGCCCTGTCGGGCTCTGTCGGGCTCTGTCGGGCTCTGTCGGGCTCTACTGGGCTCTGTCGGGTTCTACTGGGCTCTACTGGGCCCTGTTGGGCTCTGTCGGGCTCTGTCGGGCTCTGTCGGGCTCTACTGGGCTCTACTGTTCCCTGTCGGGCCCTGTCGGTCTCTGTCGGGCTCTCTCGGGATCTGTCGGGCTCTGTCGGCCTCTACTGGGCCCTGTCGGGCTCTGTCGGGCTCTGTTGGGCTCTGTCGGGCTCTGTCGGGCTCTGTCAGGCCCTGTCGGGCCCTGTCGGGCTCTGTCGGGTTCTGTCGGGCTCTGTCGGGCTCTGTCGGGCCCTGTCGGGCTCTGTCGGGCTCTGTCGGGCCCTGTCGGGCTCTGTCGGGCTCTGTCGGGCTCGGTCGGGCTCTACTGGGCTCTGTCGGGCTCTGTCGGGCCCTGTCGGGCCCTGTCAGGCTCTGTCGGGCTCTGTCGGGCTCTACTGGGCTCTGTCGGGCTCTACTGGGCTCTACTAGGCCCTGTCGGGCTCTGTCGGGCTCTGTCGGGCCCTGTCGGGCCCTGTCGGGCTCTGTCGGGCTCTGTCGGGCTCTGTCGGGATCTGTCGGGCTCTGTCGGGATCTGTCGGGCTCTACTGGGCCCTGTCGGGCTCTGTCGGGCCCTGTCGGGCCCTGTCGGGCTCTGTCGGGCTCTGTCGGGATCTGTCGGGCCCTGTCGGGCTCTGTCGGGCTCTACTGGGCCCTGTCGGGCCCTGTCGGGCCCTGTCGGGCTCTGTCGGGCCCTGTCGGGCTCTGTCGGGCCCTGTCGGGCTCTGTCGGGCTCTACTGGGCCCTGTCGGGCCCTGTCGGGCCCTGTCGGGCTCTGTCGGGCCCTGTCGGGCTCTGTCGGGCCCTGTCGGGCTTTGTCGGGCTCTGTCGGGCCCTGTCGGGCCCTGTCGGGCTCTGTCGGGCCCTGTCGGGCTCTGTCGGGCACTGTCGGGCTCTTTCGGGCCCTGTCGGGCTCTGTCGGGCCCTGTCGGGCCCTGTCGGGCCCTGTCGGGCTTTGTCGGGCTCTGTCGGGCCCTGTCGGGCTTTGTCGGGCTCTGTCGAGCTCTGTCGGGCTCTGTGAGGCTCTACTGGGCCCTGTCGGGCTCTGTCGGGCTCTGTCGGGCCCTGTCGGGCTCTGTCGGGCCCTGTCAGGCTCTGTCGGGCTCTGTCGGGCTCTGTCGGGCTCTGTAGGGCTCTGTCGGGCCCTGTCGGGCTCTACTGGGCTCTGTCGGGCTCTGTCGGGCCCTGTCGGGCTCTGTCGGGCTCTGTCGGGCTCTGTCGGGCTCTACTGGGCTCTGTCGGGCTCTGTCGGGCCCTGTAGGGCCCTGTCGGCCTCTGTCGGGCTCTGTCGGGCTCTACTGCTCCCTGTCGGCTCTGTCGGGCTCTGTCGGGCTCTGTCGGGCTCTACTGGGCTCTGTCGGGCTCTGTCGGGCTCTGTCGGGATCTGTCGGGCCCTGTCGGGCTCTACTGGGCTCTGTCGGGCTCTGTCGGGCCCTGTCGGGCTCTGTCGGGCCCTGTCGGGCTCTGTCGGGCTCTGTCGGGCTCTACTGGGCTCTGTCGGGCTCTGTCGGGCCCTGTCGGGCTCTCTCGGGCTCTACTGGGCCCTGTCGGGCCCTGTCGGGCCCTGTCGGGCTCTGTCGGGCCCTGTCGGGCCCTGCCGGGATCTGTCGGGCTCTGTCGGGCTCTACTGGGCTCTGTCGGGCTCTGTCGGGCCCTGTCGGGCTCTGTCGGGCCCTGTCGGACTCTGTCGGGCTCTGTCGGGCTCTGTCAGGCTCTACTGGGCCCTGTCGGGCTCTATCGGGCACTGTCGGGCTCTTTCGGGCCCTGTCGGGCTCTGTCGGGCCCTGTCGGGCTCTGTCGGGCTCTGTCGGGCTCTGTCGGGCTCTACTGGGCCCTGTCGGACTCTGTCGGGCTCTGTCGGGCTCTGTCGGGCTCTACTGGGCCCTGTCGGGCTCTATCGGGCCCTGTCGGGCTCTGTCGGGCTCTGTCGGGCTCTGTCGGGCCCTGTCGGGCCCTGTCGGGCTCTGTCGGGCTCTGTCGGGCTCTGTCGGGCCCTGTCGGGCCCTGTCGAGCTCTGTCGGGCTCTGTCGGGCTCTGTCGGGCTCTACTGGGCTCTGTCGGGCTCTGTCGGGCCCTGTCGGGCCCTGTCGGGCTCTACTGGGCTCTGTCGGGCTCTGTCGGGCCCTGTCGGGCCCTGTCGGGCTCTGTCGGGCTCTGTCGGGTTCTGTCGGGCTCTGTCGGGCCCTGTCGGGCCCTGTCGGGCCCTGTCGGGCCCTGTCGGGCTCTGTCGGGCTCTGTCGGGCTCTGTCGGGCTCTACTGGGCTCTGTCGGGTTCTACTGGGCTCTACTGGGCCCTGTCGGGCTCTGTCGGGCTCTGTCGGGCTCTGTCGGGCTCTACTGGGCTCTACTGTTCCCTGTCGGGCCCTGTCGGGCTCTGTCGGGCTCTCTCGGGCTCTGTCGGGCTCTGTCGGGCTCTACTGGGCCCTGTCGGGCTCTGTCGGGCTCTGTCGGGCTCTGTTGGGCTCTGTCGGGCTCTGTCGGGCTCTGTCGGGCTCTGTCGGGCCCTGTCGGGCCCTGTCGGGCTCTGTCGCGCTCTGTCGGGCCCTGTCGGGCTCTGTCGGGCTCTGTCGGGCTCGGTCGGGCTCTACTGGGCTCTGTCGGGCTCTGTCGGGCCCTGTCGGGCCCTGTCAGGCTCTGTCGGGCTCTGTCGGGCTCTACTGGGCTCTGTCGGGCTCTACTGGGCTCTACTAGGCCCTGTCGGGCTCTGTCGGGCTCTGTCGGGCCCTGTCGGGCCCTGTCGGGCTCTGTCGGGCTCTGTCGGGCTCTGTCGGGCCCTGTCGGGCTCTGTCGGGCTCTGTCGGGCCCTGTCGGGCTCTGTCGGGCTCTGTCGGGCTCTACTGTTCCCTGTCGGGCCCTGTCGGGCTCTGTCGGGCTCTGTCGGTCTCTGTCGGGCCCTGTCGGGCCCTGTCGGGCTCTACTGGGCTCTGTCGGGCTCTGTCGGGCCCTGTCGGGCTCTGTCGGGCTCTGTCGGGATCTGTCGGGCTCTGTCGGGCTCTGTCGGGCTCTGTCGGGCCCTGTCGGGCTCTGTCGGGCTCTGTCGGGCTCTGTCGGGCTCTACTGGGCTCTGTCGGGCTCTGTCGGGCTCTGTCGGGCCCTGTCGGGCTCTGTCGGGATCTGTCGGGCTCTGTCGGGCTCTGTCGGGCTCTGTCGGGCCCTGTCGGGCTCTGTCGGGCTCTGTCGGGCTCTGTCGGGCTCTAGTGGGCTCTGTCGGGCTCTGTCGGGCTCTGTCGGGTCCTGTCGGGCCCTGTCGGGCTCTGTCGGGCTCTGTCGGTTTCTGTCGGGCTCTGTCGGGCTCTGTCGGGCTCTGTCGGGCTCTACTGGGCTCTACTGTTCCCTGTCGGGCCCTGTCGGGCTCTGTCGGGCTCTGTCGGGCTCTGTCGGGCTCTGTCGGGCCCTGTCAGGCCCTGTCGGGCTCTGTCGGGTTCTGTCGGGCTCTGTCGGGCTCTGTCGGGCCCTGTCGGGCTCTGTCGGGCCCTGTCGGGCCCTGTCGGGCTCTGTCGGGCTCTGTCGGGCTCTGTCGGGCTCTACTGGGCTCTGTCGGGCTCTGTCGGGCCCTGTCGGGCTCTGTCGGGCTCTGTCGGGCTCTGTCGGGCTCTGTCGGGCTCTACTGGGCTCTGTCGGGCTCTACTGGGCTCTACTAGGCCCTGTCGGGCTCTGTCGGGCTCTGTCGGGCTCTGTCGGGCCCTGTCGGGCTCTGTCGGGCTCTGTCGGGCCCTGTCGGGCCCTGTCAGGCTCTGTTGGGGTCTGTCGGGCTCTGTCGGGCTCTGTCGGGCTCTACTGGGCTCTGTCGGGCTCTGTCGGGCCCTGTCGGGCTCTGTCGGGCTCTGTCGGGCTCTGTCGGGCTCTACTGGGCTCTGTCGGGCTCTACTGGGCTCTGTCGGGCTCTGTCGGGCCCTGTAGGGCCCTGTCGGGCTCTGTCGGGCTCTGTCGGGCTCTACTGCGCCCTGTCGGGCCCTGTCGGGCTCTGTCGGGCCCTGTCGGGCCCTGTCGGGCCCTGTCGGGCTCTGTCGGGCTCTGTCGGGCTCTGTCGGGATCTGTCGGGCTCTACTGGGCCCTGTCGGGCTCTGTCGGGCCCTGTCGGGCCCTGTCGGGCTCTGTCGGGCTCTGTCGGGCTCTGTCGGGCCCTGTCGGGCTCTGTCGGGCTCTACTGGGCCCTGTCGGGCCCTGTCGGGCCCTGTCGGGCTCTGTCGGGCCCTGTCGGGCTCTGTCGGGCTCTACTGGGCCCTGTCGGGCCCTGTCGGGCCCTGTCGGGCTCTGTCGGGCCCTGTCGGGCTTTGTCGGGCTCTGTCGAGCTCTGTCGGGCTCTGTGAGGCTCTACTGGGCCCTGTCGGGCTCTGTCGGGCTCTGTCGGGCCCTGTCGGGCTCTGTCGGGCCCTGTCAGGCTCTGTCGGGCTCTGTCGGGCTCTGTCGGGCTCTGTAGGGCTCTGTCGGGCCCTGTCGGGCTCTACTGGGCTCTGTCGGGCTCTGTCGGGCCCTGTCGGGCTCTGTCGGGCTCTGTCGGGCTCTGTCGGGCTCTACTGGGCTCTGTCGGGCTCTGTCGGGCCCTGTCGGGCCCTGTCGGGCTCTGTCGGGCTCTGTCGGGTTCTGTCGGGCTCTGTCGGGCTCTGTCGGGCTCTGTCGGGCTCTACTGGGCTCTACTGTTCCCTGACGGGCCCTGTCGGGCTCTGTCGGGCTCTGTCGGGCCCTGTCGGGCCCTGTCGGGCTCTGTCGGGTTCTGTCGGGCTCTGTCGGGCTCTGTCGGGCCCTGTCGGGCTCTGTCGGGCCCTGTCGGGCCCTGTCGGGCTCTGTCGGGCTCTGTCGGGCTCTGTCGGGCTCTACTGGGCTCTGTCGGGCACTGTCGGGCCCTGTCGGGCTCTGTCGGGCTCTGTCGGGCTCTGTCGGGTTCTGTCGGGCTCTACTGGGCTCTGTCGGGCTCTACTGGGCTCTACTAGGCCCTGTCGGGCTCTGTCGGGCTCTGTCGGGCTCTGTCGGGCCCTGTCGGGCTCTGTCGGGCTCTGTCGGGCCCTGTCGGGCCCTGTCAGGCTCTGTTGGGGTCTGTCGGGCTCTGTCGGGCTCTGTCGGGCTCTACTGGGCTCTGTCGGGCTCTGTCGGGCCCTGTCGGGCTCTGTCGGGCTCTGTCGGGCTCTGTCGGGCTCTACTGGGCTCTGTCGGGCTCTGTCGGGCCCTGTAGGGCCCTGTCGGGCTCTGTCGGGCTCTGTCGGGCTCTACTGCGCCCTGTCGGGCCCTGTCGGGCTCTGTCGGGCTCTGTCGGTCTCTACTGGGCTCTGTCGGGCTCTGTCGGGCTCTGTCGGGCTCTGTCGGGCTCTGTCGGGCCCTGTCGGGCTCTACTGGGCTCTGTCGGGCTCTGTCGGGCCCTGTCGGGCTCTGTCGGGCTCTGTCGGGCCCTGTCGGGCTCTGTCGGGCTCTACTGGGCTCTGTCGGGCTCTGTCGGGCTCTGTCGGGCTCTGTCGGGATCTGTCGGGCTCTGTCGGGCTCTGTCGGGCTCTACTGGTCTCTGTCGGGCCCTGTCGGGCCCTGTCGGGCTCTGTCGGGCTCTGTCGGGCTCTACTGGGCTCTGTCGGGCCCTGTCGGGCCCTGTCGGGCCCTGTCGGGCTCTACTGGGCCCTGTCGGGCCCTGTCGGGCTCTGTCGGGCTCTGTCGAGCTCTACTGGGCTCTGTCGGGCTCTGTCAGGCCCTGTCGGGCCCTGTCGGGCTCTGTCGGGCTCTGTCGGGCTCTGTCGGGCTCTGTCGGGCTCTACTGGGCCCTGTCGGGCTCTGTCGGGCTCTGTCGGGCCCTGTCCGGCTCTGTCGGGCTCTGTCGGGCTCTGTCGGGCCCTGTCAGGCTCTGTCGGGTCCTGTCGGGCCCTGTCGGGCTCTGTCGGGCTCTGTCGGGCTCTGTCGGGCTCTATTGGGCCCTGTCGGGCCCTGTCGGGCCCTGTCGGGCTCTGTCGGGCTCTGTCGGGCCCTGTCGGGCCCTGTCGGGCTCTGTCGGGCTCTGTCGGGCTCTACTGGGCTCTGTCGGGCCCTGTCGGGCCCTGTCGGGCTCTGTCGGGCTCTACTGGGCCCTGTCGGGCTCTGTCGGGCCCTGTCGGGCCCTGTCGGGCCCTGTCGGGCTCTGTCGGGCTCTGTCGGGCTCTGTCGGGTCCTGTCGGGCTCTGTCGGGCTCTGTCGGGCCCTGTCGGGCCCTGTCAGGCTCTGTCGGGCTCTGTCAAGCTCTGTCGGGCTCTGTAGGGCTCTGTCGGGCCCTGTCGGGCTCTACTGGGCTCTGTCGGGCTCTGTCGGTCTCTGTCGGGCTCTGTCGGGCTCTACTGCGCCCTGTCGGGCCCTGTCGGGCTCTGTCGGGCTCTGTCGGGCTCTACTGGGCTCTGTCGGGCTCTGTCGGGCTCTGTCGGGCCCTGTCGGGCCCTGTCGGGCTCTGTCGGGCTCTGTCGGGCTCTGTCGGGCCCTGTCGGGCTCTGTCGGGCCCTGTCGGGCTCTGTCGGGCTCTACTGGGCTCTGTCGGGTTCTGTCGGGCTCTGTCGGGCCCTGTCGGGCTCTGTCGGGCTCTGTCGGGCTCTGTCGGGCTCTGTCGGGATCTGTCGGGCTCTACTGGGCCCTGTCGGGCTCTGTCGGGCCCTGTCGGGCCCTGTCGGGCTCTGTCGGGCTCTGTCGGGCTCTGTCGGGCCCTGTCGGGCTCTGTCGGGCTCTACTGGGCCCTGTCAGGCCCTGTCGGGCCCTGTCGGGCTCTGTCGGGCTCTGTCGGGTTCTGTCGGGCTCTGTCGGGCTCTGTCGGGCCCTGTCGGGCTCTGTCGGGCCCTGTCGGGCCCTGTCGGGCTCTGTCGGGCTCTGTCGGGCTCTGTCGGGCTCTACTGGGCTCTGTCGGGCTCTGTCGGGCTCTGTCGGGCCCTGTCGGGCTCTGTCGGGCTCTGTCGGGCTCTGTCGGGCTCTACTGGGCTCTGTCGGGCTCTACTGGGCTCTACTAGGCCCTGTCGGGCTCTGTCGGGCTCTGTCGGGCTCTACTGGGCTCTGTCGGGCTCTGTCGGGCCCTGTCGGGCTCTGTCGGGCTCTGTCGGGCTCTGTCGGGCTCTACTGGGCTCTGTCGGGCTCTACTGGGCTCTGTCGGGCTCTGTCGGGCCCTGTAGGGCCCTGTCGGGCTCTGTCGGGCTCTGTCGGGCTCTACTGCGCCCTGTCGGGCCCTGTCGGGCTCTGTCGGGCTCTGTCGGTCTCTACTGGGCTCTGTCGGGCTCTGTCGGGCTCTGTCGGGCTCTGTCGGGCCCTGTCGTGCTCTACTGGGCTCTGTCGGGCTCTGTCGGGCCCTGTCGGGCTCTGTCGGGCCCTGTCGGGCTCTGTCGGGCTCTACTGGGCTCTGTCGGGCTCTGTCGGGCTCTGTCGGGATCTGTCGGGCTCTGTCGGGCTCTGTCGGGCTCTACTGGGCTCTGTCGGGCCCTGTCGGGCCCTGTCGGGCTCTGTCGGGCTCTGTCGGGCTCTACTGGGCTCTGTCGGGCCCTGTCGGGCCCTGTCGGGCCCTGTCGGGCTCTGTCGGGCTCTGTCGGGCTCTACTGGGCCCTGTCGGGCCCTGTCGGGCTCTGTCGGGCTCTGTCGAGCTCTACTGGGCTCTGTCGGGCTCTGTCAGGCCCTGTCGGGCCCTGTCGGGCCCTGTCGGGCTCTGTCGGGCTCTGTCGGGCTCTGTCGGGCTCTACTGGGCCCTGTCGGGCTCTGTCGGGCTCTGTCGGGCTCTGTCGGGCCCTGTCCGGCTCTGTCGGGCTCTGTCGGGCTCTGTCGGGCCCTGTCAGGCTCTGTCGGGTCCTGTCGGGCCCTGTCGGGCTCTGTCGGGCTCTGTCGGGCTCTGTCGGGCTCTATTGGGCCCTGTCGGGCCCTGTCGGGCCCTGTCGGGCTCTGTCGGGCCCTGTCGGGCCCTGTCGGGCCCTGTCGGGCTCTGTCGGGCTCTGTCGGGCTCTACTGGGCTCTGTCGGGCCCTGTCGGGCCCTGTCGGGCTCTGTCGGGCTCTACTGGGCCCTGTCGGGCTCTGTCGGGCCCTGTCGGGCCCTGTCGGGCCCTGTCGGGCTCTGTCGGGCTCTGTCGGGCTCTGTCGGGTCCTGTCGGGCTCTGTCGGGCTCTGTCGGGCCCTGTCGGGCCCTGTCAGGCTCTGTCGGGCTCTGTCGGGCTCTGTCGGGCTCTGTAGGGCTCTGTCGGGCCCTGTCGGGCTCTACTGGGCTCTGTCAGGCTCTGTCGGTCTCTGTCGGGCTCTGTCGGGCTCTACTGCGCCCTGTCGGGCCCTGTCGGGCTCTGTCGGGCTCTGTCGGGCTCTACTGGGCTCTGTCGGGCTCTGTCGGGCTCTGTCGGGCTCTGTCGGGCCCTGTCGGGCTCTGTCGGGCTCTGTCGGGCTCTGTCGGGCCCTGTCGGGCTCTGTCGGGCCCTGTCGGGCTCTGTCGGGCTCTACTGGGCTCTGTCGGGCTCTGTCGGGCTCTGTCGGGCCCTGTCGGGCTCTGTCGGACTCTGTCGGGATCTGTCGGGCTCTGTCGGGATCTGTCGGGCTCTACTGGGCCCTGTCGGGCTCTGTCGGGCCCTGTCGGGCCCTGTCGGGCTCTGTCGGGCTCTGTCGGGCTCTCTCGGGCCCTGTCGGGCTCTGTCGGGCTCTACTGGGCCCTGTCAGGCCCTGTCGGGCTCTGTCGGGCTCTGTCGGGCCCTGTCGGGCCCTGTCGGGCTCTGTCGGGCTCTGTCGGGCTCTACTGGGCTCTGTCGGGCTCTGTCGGGCCCTGTCGGGCTCTGTCGGGCCCTGTCGGACTCTGTCGGGCTCTGTCGGGCTCTGTCAGGCTCTACTGGGCCCTGTCGGGCTCTATCGGGCACTGTCGGGCTCTTTCGGGCCCTGTCGGGCTCTGTCGGGCCCTGTCGGGCCCTGTCGGGCCCTGTCGGGCTTTGTCGGGCTCTGTCGGGCCCTGTCGGGCTTTGTCGGGCTCTGTCGAGCTCTGTCGGGCTCTGTGAGGCTCTACTGGGCCCTGTCGGGCTCTGTCGGGCTCTGTCGGGCCCTGTCGGGCTCTGTCGGGCCCTGTCAGGCTCTGTCGGGCTCTGTCGGGCTCTGTCGGGCTCTGTAGGGCTCTGTCGGGCCCTGTCGGGCTCTACTGGGCTCTGTCGGGCTCTGTCGGGCCCTGTCGTGCTCTGTCGGGCTCTGTCGGGCTCTGTCGGGCTCTACTGGGCTCTGTCGGGCTCTGTCGGGCCCTGTAGGGCCCTGTCGGGCTCTGTCGGGCTCTGTCGGGCTCTACTGCTCCCTGTCGGCCCTGTCGGGCTCTGTCGGGCTCTGTCGGGCTCTACTGGGCTCTGTCGGGCTCTGTCGTGCTCTGTCGGGCTCTGTCGGGCCCTGACGGGCTCTACTGGGCTCTGTCGGGCTCTGTCGGGCCCTGTCGGGCCATGTCGGGCCCTGTCGGGCTCTGTCGGGCCCTGTCGGGCTCTGTCGGGCTCTGTCGGGCTCTGTCGGGCTCTGTCGGGCTCTACTGGGTTCTGTCGGGCTCTGTCGGGCCCTGTCGGGCCCTGTCGGGCCCTGTCGGGCTCTGTCGGGCTCTGTCGGGCTCTGTCGGGCCCTGTCGGGCTCTCTCGGGCTCTACTGGGCCCTGTCGGGCCCTGTCGGGCCCTGTCGGGCTTTGTCGGGCTCTGTCGAGCTCTGTCGGGCTCTGTGAGGCTCTACTGGGCCCTGTCGGGCTCTGTCGGGCCCTGTCGGGCCCTGTCGGGCCCTGTCGGGCTCTGTCGGGCTCTGTCGGGCTCTACTGGGCCCTGTCGGGCTCTGTCGGGCTCTGTCGGGCTCTGTCGGGCTCTACTGGGCTCTGTCGGGCTCTGTCGGGCCCTGTCGGGCCCTGTCGGGCTCTGTCGGGCTCTGTCGGGCTCTGTCGGGCCCTGTCGGGCCCTGTCGAGCTCTGTCGGGCTCTGTCGGGCTCTGTCAGGCTCTACTGGGCTCTGTCGGGCTCTGTCGGGTTCTGTCGGGATCTGTCGGTCTCTGTCGGGCCCTGTCGGGCCCTGTCGGGCTCTGTCGGGCCCTGTCGGGCTCTGTCGGGCTCTGTCGGGCTCTGTCGGGCTCACCTGGGCTCTGTCGGGTTCTACTGGGCTCTACTGGGCCCTGTCGGGCTCTGTCCGGCTCTGTCGGGCTCTGTCGGGCTCTACTGGGCTCTACTGTTCCCTGTCGGGCCCTGTCGGGCTCTGTCGGGCTCTCTCGGGATCTGTCGGGCTCTGTCGGCCTCTACTGGGCCCTGTCGGGCTCTGTCGGGCTCTGTTGGGCTCTGTCGGGCTCTGTCGGGCTCTGTCGGGCCCTGTCGGGCCCTGTCGGGCTCTGTCGGGTTCTGTCGGGCTCTGTCGGGCTCTGTCGGGCCCTGTCGGGCTCTGTCGGGCTCTTTCGGGCCCTGTCGGGCTCTGTCGGGCTCTGTCGGGCTCGGTCGGGCTCTACTGGGCTCTGTCGGTCTCTGTCGGGCCCTGTCGGGCTCTGTCGGGCTCTGTCGGGCTCTACTGGGCTCTGTCGGGCTCTACTGGGCTCTACTAGGCCCTGTCGGGCTCTGTCGGGCTCTGTCGGGCCCTGTCGGGCCCTGTCGGGCTCTGTCGGGCTCTGTCGGGCTCTGTCGGGCCCTGTCGGGCTCTGTCGGGCTCTGTCGGGCCCTGTCGGGCTCTGTCGGGCTCTACTGGGCTCTACTGTTCCCTGTCGGGCCCTGTCGGGCTCTGTCGGGCTCTGTCGGTCTCTGTCGGGCCCTGTCGGGCCCTGTCGGGCTCTGTCGGGCTCTGTCGGGCTCTGTCGGGCTCTAGTGGGCTCTGTCGGGCCCTGTCGGGCCCTGTCGGGCTCTGTCGGGCTCTGTCGGGTTCTGTCGGGCTCTGTCGGGCTCTGTCGGGCTCTGTCGGGCTCTACTGGGCTCTACTGTTCCCTGTCGGGCCCTGTCGGGCTCTGTCGGGCTCTCCGGGCTCTGTCGGGCTCTGTCGGGCTCTACTGGGCCCTGTCGGGCTCTGTCGGGCTCTGTCGGGCTCTGTCGGGCCCTGTCGGGCCCTGTCGGGCTCTGTCGGGTTCTGTCGGGCTCTGTCGGGCTCTGTCGGGCCCTGTCGGGCTCTGTCGGGCTCTGTCGGGCCCTGTCGGGGTCTGTCGGGCTCTGTCGGGCTCTGTCGGGCTCTACTGGGCTCTGTCGGGCCCTGTCGGGCCCTGTCGGGCTCTGTCGGGCTCTGTCGGGCTCTGTCGGGCTCTACTGGGCTCTGTCGGGCTCTACCGGCCTCTACTAGGCCCTGTCGGGCTCTGTCGGGCTCTGTCGGGCTCTGTCGGGCCCTGTCGGGCTCTGTCGGGCTCTGTCGGGCCCTGTCGGGCCCTGTCAGGCTCTGTCGGGGTCTGTCGGGCTCTGTCGGGCTCTGTCGGGCTCTACTGGGCTCTGTCGGGCTCTGTCGGGCTCTGTCGGGCTCTGTCGGGCTCTACTGGGCTCTGTCGGGCTCTACTGGGCTCTACTGTTCCCTGTCGGGCCCTGTCGGGCTCTGTCGGGCTCTGTCGGTCTCTGTCGGGCCCTGTCGGGCCCTGTCGGGCTCTGTCGGGCTCTGTCGGGCTCTAGTGGGCTCTGTCGGGCTCTGTCGGGCCCTGTCGGGCTCTGTCGGGCTCTGTCGGGCTCTGTCGGGTTCTGTCGGGCTCTGTCGGGCTCTGTCGGGCTCTGTCGGGCTCTACTGGGCTCTACTGTTCCCTGTCAGGCCCTGTCGGGCTCTGTCGGGCTCTCTCGGGCTCTGTCGGGCTCTGTCGGGCTCTACTGGGCCCTGTCGGGCTCTGTCGGGCTCTGTCGGGCTCTGTCGGGCTCTGTCTGGCCCTGTCGGGCCCTGTCGGGCTCTGTCGGGTTCTGTCGGGCTCTGTCGGGCCCTGTCGGGCTCTGTCGGGCTCTGTCGGGCCCTGTCGGGGTCTGTCGGGCTCTGTCGGGCTCTGTCGGGCTCTACTGGGCTCTCTCGGGCCCTGTCGGGCCCTGTCGGGCTCCGTCGGGCTCTGTCGGGCTCTGTCGGGCTCTACTGGGCTCTGTCGGGCTCTACCGGGCTCTACTAGGCCCTGTCGGGCTCTGTCGGGCTCTGTTGGGCTCTGTCGGACCCTGTCGGGCTCTGTCGGGCTCTGTCGGGCCCTGTCGGGCCCTGTCAGGCTCTGTTGGGGTCTGTCGGGCTCTGTCGGGCTCTGTCGGGCTCTACTGGGCTCTGTTGGGCTCTGTCGGGCTCTGTCGGGCTCTGTCGGGCTCTGTCGGGCTCTACTGGGCTCTGTCGGGCTCTACTGGGCTCTGTCGGGCTCTGTCGGGCCCTGTAGGGCCCTGTCGGGCTCTGTCGGGCTCTGTCGGGCTCTACTGCGCCCTGTCGGGCCCTGTCGGGCTCTGTCGGGCCCTGTCGGGCTCTGTCGGGCTCTACTGGGCTCTGTCGGGCTCTGTCGGGCCCTGTCGGGCTCTGTCGGGCTCTGTCGGGATCTGTCGGGCTCTGTCGGGCTCTGTCGGGCCCTGTCGGGCTCTGTCGGCCTCTGTCGGGCTCTGTCGGGCTCTGTCGGGCTCTAGTGGGCTCTGTCGGGCTCTGTCGGGCCCTGTCGGGCCCTGTCGGGCTCTGTCGGGCTCTGTCGGGTTCTGTCGGGCTCTGTCGGGCTCTGTCGGGCTCTGTCAGGCTCTGTCGGGCTCTACTGGGCTCTACTGTTCCCTGTCGGGCCCTGTCGGGCTCTGTCGGGCTCTGTCGGGCTCTGTCGGGCTCTACTGGGCCCTGTCGGGCTCTGTCGGGCTCTGTTGGGCTCTGTCGGGCTCTGTCGGGCTCTGTCGGGCCCTGTCGGGCCCTGTCGGGCTCTGTCGAGTTCTGTCGGGCTCTGTCGGGCCCTGTCGGGCTCTGTCGGGCTCTGTCGGGCCCTGTCGGGCTCTGTCGGGCTCTGTCGGGCTCTGTCGCGCCCTGTAGGGCCCTGTAGGGCCCTGTCGGGCTCTGTCGGGCTCTGTCGGGCTCTACTGCGCCCTGTCGGGCCCTGTCGGGCTCTGTCGGGCTCTGTCGGGCTCTACTGGGCTCTGTCGGGCTCTGTCGGGCTCTGTCGGGCTCTACTGGGCTCTACTGTTCCTTGTCGGGCCCTGTCGGGCTCTGTCGGGCTCTCTCGGGCTCTGTCGGGCTCTGTCGGGCTCTACTGGGCCCTGTCGGGCTCTGTCGGGCTCTGTTGGGCTCTGTCGGGCTCTGTCGGGCCCTGTCGGGCTCTGTCGGGCTCTGTCGGGCTCTGTCGGGCTCTACTGGGCTCTGTCGGGCTCTACTGGGCTCTACTAGGCCCTGTCGGGCTCTGTCGGGCTCTGTAGGGCTCTGTCGGGCCCTGTCGGGCTCTGTCGGGCTCTGTCGGGCCCTGTCGGGCCCTGTCAGGCTCTGTTGGGGTCTGTCGGGCTCTGTCGGGCTCTGTCGGGCTCTACTGGGCTCTGTCGGGCTCTGTCGGGACCTGTCGGGCTCTGTCGGGCTCTGTCGGGCTCTACTGGCCTCTGTCGGGCTCTACTGGGCTCTGTCGGGCTCTGTCGGGCCCTGTAGGGCCCTGTCGGGCTCTGTCGGGCTCTGTCGGGCTCTGTCGGGCTCTGTCGGGCCCTGTGGGGCTCTGTTGCGCCCTGTCGGGCTCTGTCGGGCTCTGTCGGGCTCTGTCGGGCCCTGTCGGGCCCTGTCGGGCTCTGTCGGGCTCTAGTGGGCTCTGTTGGGCTCTGTCGGGCTCTGTCGGGCCCTGTCGGGCCCTGTCGGGCTCTGTCGGGTTCTGTCGGACTTTGTCGGGCTCTGTCGGGCTCTGTCAGGCTCTGTCGGGCTCTACTGGGCTCTACTGTTCCCTGTCGGGCCCTGTCGGGCTCTGTCGGGCTCTCTCGGGCTCTGTCGGGCTCTGTCGGGCTCTACTGGGCCCTGTCGGGCTCTGTCGGGCTCTGTCGGGCTCTGTTGGGCTCTGTCGGGCTCTCTCGGGCTCTACTGGGCCCTGTCGGGCCCTGTCGGGCCCTGTCGGGCTTTGTCGGGCTCTGTCGAGCTCTGTCGGGCTCTGTGAGGCTCTACTGGGCCCTGTCGGGCTCTGTCGGGCCCTGTCGGGCCCTGTCGGGCCCTGTCGGGCTCTGTCGGGTTCTACTGGGCCCTGTCGGGCTCTGTCGGGCTCTGTCGGGCTCTGTCGGGCTCTACTGGGCTCTGTCGGGCTCTGTCGGGCCCTGTCGGGCCCTGTCGGGCTCTGTCGGGCTCTGTCGGGCTCTGTCGGGCCCTGTCGGGCCCTGTCGAGCTCTGTCGGGCTCTGTCGGGCTCTGTCAGGCTCTACTGGGCTCTGTCGGGCTCTGTCGGGTTCTGTCGGGATCTGTCGGTCTCTGTCGGGCCCTGTCGGGCCCTGTCGGGCTCTGTCGGGCCCTGTCGGGCTCTGTCGGGCTCTGTCGGGCTCTGTCGGGCTCTACTGGGCTCTGTCGGGTTCTACTGGGCTCTACTGGGCCCTGTCGGGCTCTGTCCGGCTCTGTCGGGCTCTGTCGGGCTCTACTGGGCTCTACTGTTCCCTGTCGGGCCCTGTCGGGCTCTGTCGGGCTCTCTCGGGATCTGTCGGGCTCTGTCGGCCTCTACTGGGCCCTGTCGGGCTCTGTCGGGCTCTGTTGGGCTCTGTCGGGCTCTGTCGGGCTCTGTCGGGCCCTGTCGGGCCCTGTCGGGCTCTGTCGGGTTCTGTCGGGCTCTGTCGGGCTCTGTCGGGCCCTGTCGGGCTCTGTCGGGCTCTTTCGGGCCCTGTCGGGCTCTGTCGGGCTCTGTCGGGCTCGGTCGGGCTCTACTGGGCTCTGTCGGGCTCTGTCGGGCCCTGTCGGGCTCTGTCGGGCTCTGTCGGGCTCTACTGGGCTCTGTCGGGCTCTACTGGGCTCTACTAGGCCCTGTCGGGCTCTGTCGGGCTCTGTCGGGCCCTGTCGGGCCCTGTCGGGCTCTGTCGGGCTCTGTCGGGCTCTGTCGGGCCCTGTCGGGCTCTGTCGGGCTCTGTCGGGCCCTGTCGGGCTCTGTCTGGCTCTACTGGTCTCTACTGTTCCCTGTCGGGCCCTGTCGGGCTCTGTCGGGCTCTGTCGGTCTCTGTCGGGCCCTGTCGGGCCCTGTCGGGCTCTGTCGGGCTCTGTCGGGCTCTGTCGGGCTCTAGTGGGCTCTGTCGGGCCCTGTCGGGCCCTGTCGGGCTCTGTCGGGCTCTGTCGGGTTCTGTCGGGCTCTGTCGGGCTCTGTCGGGCTCTGTCGGGCTCTACTGGGCTCTACTGTTCCCTGTCGGGCCCTGTCGGGCTCTGTCGGGCTCTCCGGGCTCTGTCGGGCTCTGTCGGGCTCTACTGGGCCCTGTCGGGCTCTGTCGGGCTCTGTCGGGCTCTGTCGGGCCCTGTCGGGCCCTGTCGGGCTCTGTCGGGTTCTGTCGGGCTCTGTCGGGCTCTGTCGGGCCCTGTCGGGCTCTGTCGGGCTCTGTCGGGCCCTGTCGGGGTCTGTCGGGCTCTGTCGGGCTCTGTCGGGCTCTACTGGGCTCTGTCGGGCCCTGTCGGGCCCTGTCGGGCTCTGTCGGGCTCTGTCGGGCTCTGTCGGGCTCTACTGGGCTCTGTCGGGCTCTACCGGGCTCTACTAGGCCCTGTCGGGCTCTGTCGGGCTCTGTCGGGCTCTGTCGGGCCCTGTCGGGCTCTGTCGGGCTCTGTCGGGCCCTGTCGGGCCCTGTCAGGCTCTGTCGGGGTCTGTCGGTCTCTGTCGGGCTCTGTCGGGCTCTACTGGGCTCTGTCGGGCTCTGTCGGGCTCTGTCGGGCTCTGTCGGGCTCTACTGGGCTCTGTCGGGCTCTACTGGGCTCTACTGTTCCCTGTCGGGCCCTGTCGGGCTCTGTCGGGCTCTGTCGGTCTCTGTCGGGCCCTGTCGGGCCCTGTCGGGCTCTGTCGGGCTCTGTCGGGCTCTAGTGGGCTCTGTCGGGCTCTGTCGGGCCCTGTCGGGCTCTGTCGGGCTCTGTCGGGCTCTGTCGGGTTCTGTCGGGCTCTGTCGGGCTCTGTCGGGCTCTGTCGGGCTCTACTGGGCTCTACTGTTCCCTGTCGGGCCCTGTCGGGCTCTGTCGGGCTCTCTCGGGCTCTGTCGGGCTCTGTCGGGCTCTACTGGGCCCTGTCGGGCTCTGTCGGGCTCTGTCGGGCTCTGTCGGGCTCTGTCGGGCCCTGTCGGGCCCTGTCGGGCTCTGTCGGGTTCTGTCGGGCTCTGTCGGGCCCTGTCGGGCTCTGTCGGGCTCTGTCGGGCCCTGTCGGGGTCTGTCGGGCTCTGTCGGGCTCTGTCGGGCTCTACTGGGCTCTCTCGGGCCCTGTCGGGCCCTGTCGGGCTCCGTCGGGCTCTGTCGGGCTCTGTCGGGCTCTACTGGGCTCTGTCGGGCTCTACCGGGCTCTACTAGGCCCTGTCGGGCTCTGTCGGGCTCTGTTGGGCTCTGTCGGACCCTGTCGGGCTCTGTCGGGCTCTGTCGGGCCCTGTCGGGCCCTGTCAGGCTCTGTTGGGGTCTGTCGGGCTCTGTCGGGCTCTGTCGGGCTCTACTGGGCTCTGTTGGGCTCTGTCGGGCTCTGTCGGGCTCTGTCGGGCTCTGTCGGGCTCTACTGGGCTCTGTCGGGCTCTACTGGGCTCTGTCGGGCTCTGTCGGGCCCTGTAGGGCCCTGTCGGGCTCTGTCGGGCTCTGTCGGGCTCTACTGCGCCCTGTCGGGCCCTGTCGGGCTCTGTCGGGCCCTGTCGGGCTCTGTCGGGCTCTACTGGGCTCTGTCGGGCTCTGTCGGGCCCTGTCGGGCTCTGTCGGGCTCTGTCGGGATCTGTCGGGCTCTGTCGGGCTCTGTCGGGCCCTGTCGGGCTCTGTCGGCCTCTGTCGGGCTCTGTCGGGCTCTGTCGGGCTCTAGTGGGCTCTGTCGGGCTCTGTCGGGCCCTGTCGGGCCCTGTCGGGCTCTGTCGGGCTCTGTCGGGTTCTGTCGGGCTCTGTCGGGCTCTGTCGGGCTCTGTCAGGCTCTGTCGGGCTCTACTGGGCTCTACTGTTCCCTGTCGGGCCCTGTCGGGCTCTGTCGGGCTCTGTCGGGCTCTGTCGGGCTCTACTAGGCCCTGTCGGGCTCTGTCGGGCTCTGTTGGGCTCTGTCGGGCTCTGTCGGGCTCTGTCGGGCCCTGTCGGGCCCTGTCGGGCTCTGTCGAGTTCTGTCGGGCTCTGTCGGGCCCTGTCGGGCTCTGTCGGGCTCTGTCGGGCCCTGTCGGGCTCTGTCGGGCTCTGTCGGGCTCTGTCGCGCCCTGTAGGGCCCTGTAGGGCCCTGTCGGGCTCTGTCGGGCTCTGTCGGGCTCTACTGCGCCCTGTCGGGCCCTGTCGGGCTCTGTCGGGCTCTGTCGGGCTCTACTGGGCTCTGTCGGGCTCTGTCGGGCTCTGTCGGGCTCTACTGGGCTCTACTGTTCCTTGTCGGGCCCTGTCGGGCTCTGTCGGGCTCTCTCGGGCTCTGTCGGGCTCTGTCGGGCTCTACTGGGCCCTGTCGGGCTCTGTCGGGCTCTGTTGGGCTCTGTCGGGCTCTGTCGGGCCCTGTCGGGCTCTGTCGGGCTCTGTCGGGCTCTGTCGGGCTCTACTGGGCTCTGTCGGGCTCTACTGGCCTCTACTAGGCCCTGTCGGGCTCTGTCGGGCTCTGTAGGGCTCTGTCGGGCCCTGTCGGGCTCTGTCGGGCTCTGTCGGGCCCTGTCGGGCCCTGTCAGGCTCTGTTGGGGTCTGTCGGGCTCTGTCGGGCTCTGTCGGGCTCTACTGGGCTCTGTCGGGCTCTGTCGGGACCTGTCGGGCTCTGTCGGGCTCTGTCGGGCTCTACTGGCCTCTGTCGGGCTCTACTGGGCTCTGTCGGGCTCTGTCGGGCCCTGTAGGGCCCTGTCGGGCTCTGTCGGGCTCTGTCGGGCTCTGTCGGGCTCTGTCGGGCCCTGTCGGGCTCTGTTGCGCCCTGTCGGGCTCTGTCGGGCTCTGTCGGGCTCTGTCGGGCCCTGTCGGGCCCTGTCGGGCTCTGTCGGGCTCTAGTGGGCTCTGTTGGGCTCTGTCGGGCTCTGTCGGGCCCTGTCGGGCCCTGTCGGGCTCTGTCGGGTTCTGTCGGACTTTGTCGGGCTCTGTCGGGCTCTGTCAGGCTCTGTCGGGCTCTACTGGGCTCTACTGTTCCCTGTCGGGCCCTGTCGGGCTCTGTCGGGCTCTCTCGGGCTCTGTCGGGCTCTGTCGGGCTCTACTGGGCCCTGTCGGGCTCTGTCGGGCTCTGTCGGGCTCTGTTGGGCTCTGTCGGGCTCTGTCGGGCTCTGTCGGGCCCTGTCGGGCCCTGTCGGGCTCTGTCGGGTTCTGTCGGGCTCTGTCGGGCTCTGTCGGGCCCTGTCGGGCTCTGTCGGGCTCTGTCGGGCCCTGTCGGGGTCTGTCGGGCTCTGTCGGGCTCTGTCGGGCTCTACTGGGCTCTGTCGGGCTCTGTCGGGGCCTGTCGGGCTCTGTCGGGCGCTGTCGGGCTCTGTCGGGCTCTACTGGGCTCTGTCGGGCTCTACCGGGCTCTACTAGGCCCTGTCGGGCTCTGTCGGGCTCTGTCGGGCTCTGTCGGGCCCTGTCGGGCTCTGTCGGGCTCTGTCGGGCCCTGTCGGGCCCTGTCGGGCTCTGTCGGGTTCTGTCGGGCTCTGTCGGGCTCTGTCGGGCCCTGTCGGGCTCTGTCGGGCTCTGTCGGGCCCTGTCGGGGTCTGTCGGGCTCTGTCGGGCTCTGTCGGGCTCTACTGGGCTCTGTCGGGCCCTGTCGGGCCCTGTCGGGCTCTGTCGGGCTCTGTCGGGCTCTGTCGGGCTCTACTGGCTCTGTCGGGCTCTACCGGGCTCTACTAGGCCCTGTCGGGCTCTGTCGGGCTCTGTCGGGCCCTGTCGGGCTCTGTCGGGCTCTGTCGGGCCCTGTCGGGCCCTGTCAGGCTCTGTCGGGGTCTGTCGGGCTCTGTCGGGCTCTGTCGGGCTTTACTGGGCTCTGTCGGCTCTGTCGGGCTCTGTCGGGCTCTGTCGGGCTCTGTCGGGCTCTACTGGGCTCTGTCGGGCTCTACTGGGCTCTACTGTTCCCTGTCGGGCCCTGTCGGGCTCTGTCGGGCTCTGTCGGTCTCTGTCGGGCCTGTCGGGCCCTGTCGGGCTCTGTCGGGCTCTGTCGGGCTCTAGTGGGCTCTGTCGGGCTCTGTCGTGCTCTGTCGGGCCCTGTCGGGCCCTGTCGGGCTCTGTCGGGCTCTGTCGGGTTCTGTCGGGCTCTGTCGGGCTCTGTCGGGCTCTGTCGGGCTCTACTGGGCTCTACTGTTCCCTGTCGGGCCCTGTCGGGCTCTGTCGGGCTCTCTCGGGCTCTGTCGGGCTCTGTCGGGCTCTACTGGCCCTGTCGGGCTCTGTCGGGCTCTGTCGGGCTCTGTCGGGCTCTGTCGGGTTCTGTCGGGCCCTGTCGGGCTCTGTCGGGCTCTGTCGGGCTCTGTCGGGCTCTGTCGGGCTCTGTCGGGCTCTACTGGGCTCTACTGTTCCCTGTCGGGCCCTGTCGGGCTCTGTCGGGCTCTCCGGGCTCTGTCGGGCTCTGTCGGGCTCTACTGGGCCCTGTCGGGCTCTGTCGGGCTCTGTCGGGCTCTGTCGGGCCCTGTCGGGCCCTGTCGGGCTCTGTCGGGTTCTGTCGGGCTCTGTCGGGCTCTGTCGGGCCCTGTCGGGCTCTGTCGGGCTCTGTCGGGCCCTGTCGGGGTCTGTCGGGCTCTGTCGGGCTCTGTCGGGCTCTACTGGGCTCTGTCGGGCCTGTCGGGCCCTGTCGGGCTCTGTCGGCTCTGTCGGGCTCTGTCGGGCTCTACTGGGCTCTGTCGGGCTCTACCGGGCTCTACTAGGCCCTGTCGGGCTCTGTCGGGCTCTGTCGGGCTCTGTCGGGCCCTGTCGGGCCCTGTCAGGCTCTGTCGGGGTCTGTCGGGCTCTGTCGGGCTCTGTCGGGCTCTACTGGGCTCTGTCGGGCTCTGTCGGGCTCTGTCGGGCTCTGTCGGGCTCTACTGGGCTCTGTCGGGCTCTACTGGGCTCTACTGTTCCCTGTCGGGCCCTGTCGGGCTCTGTCGGGCTCTGTCGGTCTCTGTCGGGCCCTGTCGGGCCCTGTCGGGCTCTGTCGGGCTCTGTCGGCTCTAGTGGGCTCTGTCGGGCTCTGTCGGGCCCTGTCGGGCTCTGTCGGGCTCTGTCGGGCTCTGTCGGGTTCTGTCGGGCTCTGTCGGCTCTGTCGGGCTCTGTCGGGCTCTACTGGGCTCTACTGTTCCCTGTCGGGCCCTGTCGGGCTCTGTCGGGCTCTCTCGGGCTCTGTCGGGCTCTGTCGGGCTCTACTGGGCCCTGTCGGGCTCTGTCGGGCTCTGTCGGGCTCTGTCGGGCTCTGTCGGGCCCTGTCGGGCCCTGTCGGGCTCTGTCGGGTTCTGTCGGGCTCTGTCGGGCCCTGTCAGGCTCTGTCGGGCTCTGTCGGGCCCTGTCGGGGTCTGTCGGGCTCTGTCGGGCTCTGTCGGGCTCTACTGGGCTCTCTCGGGCCCTGTCGGGCCCTGTCGGGCTCCGTCGGGCTCTGTCGGGCTCTGTCGGGCTCTACTGGGCTCTGTCGGGCTCTACCGGGCTCTACTAGGCCCTGTCGGGCTCTGTCGGGCTCTGTTGGGCTCTGTCGGGCCCTGTCGGGCTCTGTCGGGCTCTGTCGGGCCCTGTCGGGCCCTGTCAGGCTCTGTTGGGGTCTGTCGGGCTCTGTCGGGCTCTGTCGGGCTCTACTGGGCTCTGTTGGGCTCTGTCGGGCTCTGTCGGGCTCTGTCGGGCTCTGTCGGGCTCTACTGGGCTCTGTCGGGCTCTACTGGGCTCTGTCGGGCTCTGTCGGGCCCTGTAGGGCCCTGTCGGGCTCTGTCGGGCTCTGTCGGGCTCTACTGCGCCCTGTCGGGCCCTGTCGGGCTCTGTCGGGCCCTGTCGGGCTCTGTCGGGCTCTACTGGGCTCTGTCGGGCTCTGTCGGGCCCTGTCGGGCTCTGTCGGGCTCTGTCGGGATCTGTCGGGCTCTGTCGGGCTCTGTCGGGCCCTGTCGGGCTCTGTCGGCCTCTGTCGGGCTCTGTCGGGCTCTGTCGGGCTCTAGTGGGCTCTGTCGGGCTCTGTCGGGCCCTGTCGGGCCCTGTCGGGCTCTGTCGGGCTCTGTCGGGTTCTGTCGGGCTCTGTCGGGCTCTGTCGGGCTCTGTCAGGCTCTGTCGGGCTCTACTGGGCTCTACTGTTCCCTGTCGGGCCCTGTCGGGCTCTGTCGGGCTCTGTCGGGCTCTGTCGGGCTCTGTCGGGCTCTACTGGGCCCTGTCGGGCTCTGTCGGGCTCTGTTGGGCTCTGTCGGGCTCTGTCGGGCTCTGTCGGGCCCTGTCGGGCCCTGTCGGGCTCTGTCGAGTTCTGTCGGGCTCTGTCGGGCCCTGTCGGGCTCTGTCGGGCTCTGTCGGGCCCTGTCGGGCTCTGTCGGGCTCTGTCGGGCTCTGTCGCGCCCTGTAGGGCCCTGTAGGGCCCTGTCGGGCTCTGTCGGGCTCTGTCGGGCTCTACTGCGCCCTGTCGGGCCCTGTCGGGCTCTGTCGGGCTCTGTCGGGCTCTACTGGGCTCTGTCGGGCTCTGTCGGGCTCTGTCGGGCTCTACTGGGCTCTACTGTTCCTTGTCGGGCCCTGTCGGGCTCTGTCGGGCTCTCTCGGGCTCTGTCGGGCTCTGTCGGGCTCTACTGGGCCCTGTCGGGCTCTGTCGGGCTCTGTTGGGCTCTGTCGGGCTCTGTCGGGCCCTGTCGGGCTCTGTCGGGCTCTGTCGGGCTCTGTCGGGCTCTACTGGGCTCTGTCGGGCTCTACTGGGCTCTACTAGGCCCTGTCGGGCTCTGTCGGGCTCTGTAGGGCTCTGTCGGGCCCTGTCGGGCTCTGTCGGGCTCTGTCGGGCCCTGTCGGGCCCTGTCAGGCTCTGTTGGGGTCTGTCGGGCTCTGTCGGGCTCTGTCGGGCTCTACTGGGCTCTGTCGGGCTCTGTCGGGACCTGTCGGGCTCTGTCGGGCTCTGTCGGGCTCTACTGGCCTCTGTCGGGCTCTACTGGGCTCTGTCGGGCTCTGTCGGGCCCTGTAGGGCCCTGTCGGGCTCTGTCAGGCTCTGTCGGGCTCTGTCGGGCTCTGTCGGGCCCTGTCGGGCTCTGTTGCGCCCTGTCGGGCTCTGTCGGGCTCTGTCGGGCCCTGTCGGGCCCTGTCGGGCCCTGTCGGGCCCTGTCGGGCTCTGTCGGGCTCTAGTGGGCTCTGTTGGGCTCTGTCGGGCTCTGTCGGGCCCTGTCGGGCCCTGTCGGGCTCTGTCGGGTTCTGTCGGACTTTGTCGGGCTCTGTCGGGCTCTGTCAGGCTCTGTCGGGCTCTACTGGGCTCTACTGTTCCCTGTCGGGCCCTGTCGGGCTCTGTCGGGCTCTCTCGGGCTCTGTCGGGCTCTGTCGGGCTCTACTGGGCCCTGTCGGGCTCTGTCGGGCTCTGTCGGGCTCTGTTGGGCTCTGTCGGGCTCTGTCGGGCTCTGTCGGGCCCTGTCGGGCCCTGTCGGGCTCTTGTCGGGCTCTGTCGGGTTCTGTCGGGCTCTGTCGGGCTCTGTCGGGCCCTGTCGGGCTCTGTCGGGCTCTGTCGGCCCTGTCGGGGTCTGTCGGGCTCTGTCGGGCTCTGTCGGGCTCTACTGGGCCTGTCGGGCTCTGTCGGGGCCTGTCGGGCTCTGTCGGGCGCTGTCGGGCTCTGTCGGGCTCTACTGGGCTCTGTCGGGCTCTACCGGCTCTACTAGGCCTGTCGGGCTCTGTCGGGCTCTGTCGGGCTCTGTCGGGCCCTGTCGGGCTCTGTCGGGCTCTGTCGGGCCCTGTCGGGCCCTGTCGGGCTCTGTCGGGTTCTGTCGGGCTCTGTCGGGCTCTGTCGGGCCCTGTCGGGCTCTGTCGGGCTCTGTCGGGCCCTGTCGGGGTCTGTCGGGCTCTGTCGGGCTCTGTCGGGCTCTACTGGGCTCTGTCGGGCCCTGTCGGGCCCTGTCGGGCTCTGTCGGGCTCTGTCGGGCTCTGTCGGGCTCTACTGGGCTCTGTCGGGCTCTACCGGGCTTACTAGGCCCTGTCGGGCTCTGTCGGGCTCTGTCGGGCTCTGTCGGGCCCTGTCGGGCTCTGTCGGGCTCTGTCGGGCCCTGTCGGGCCCTGTCAGGCTCTGTCGGGGTCTGTCGGGCCTCTGTCGGGCTCTGTCGGGCTCTACTGGGCCTCTGTCGGGCTCTGTCGGTCTCTGTCGGGCCCTGTCGGGCCCTGTCGGGCTTGTCCGGGCTCTGTCGGCTCTAGTGGGCTCTGTCGGGCTCTGTCGGCTCTGTCGGGCCCTGTCGGGCCCTGTCGGGCTCTGTCGGGCTCTGTCGGGTTCTGTCGGGCTCTGTCGGGCTCTGTCGGGCTCTGTCGGGCTCTACTGGGCTCTACTGTTCCCTGTCGGGCCCTGTCGGGCTCTGTCGGGCTCTCTCGGGCTCTGTCGGGCTCTGTCGGGCTCTACTGGGCCCTGTCGGGCTCTGTCGGGCTCTGTCGGCTCTGTCGGGTTCTGTCGGCCCTGTCGGGCCCTGTCGGGCTCTGTCGGGCTCTGTCGGGCCCTGTCGGGGTCTGTCGGGCTCTGTCGGGCTCTGTCGGGCTCTACTGGGCTCTCTCGGGCCCTGTCGGGCCCTGTCGGGCTCCGTCGGGCTCTGTCGGGCTCTGTCGGGCTCTACTGGGCTCTGTCGGGCTCTACCGGGCTCTACTAGGCCCTGTCGGGCTCTGTCGGGCTCTGTTGGGCTCTGTCGGGCCCTGTCGGGCTCTGTCGGGCTCTGTCGGGCCCTGTCGGGCCCTGTCAGGCTCTGTTGGGGTCTGTCGGGCTCTGTCGGGCTCTGTCGGGCTCTACTGGGCTCTGTTGGGCTCTGTCGGGCTATGTCGGGCTCTGTCGGGCTCTGTCGGGCTCTACTGGGCTCTGTCGGCTCTACTGGGCTCTGTCGGGCTCTGTCGGCCCTGTAGGGCCCTGTCAGGCTCTGTCGGGCTCTGTCGGGCTCTACTGCGCCCTGTCGGGCCCTGTCGGGCTCTGTCGGGCTCTGTCGGGCTCTGTCGGGCTCTGTCGGGCTCTGTCGGGCCCTGTCGGGCTCTACTGGGCTCTGTCGGGCTCTGTCGGGCCCTGTCGGACTCTGTCGGGCCCCTGTCGGGCTCTTCGGGCTCTACTGGGCTCTGTCGGGCTCTGTCGGGCCCTGTCGGGCTCTGTCGGGCTCTGTCGGGATCTGTCGGGCTCTGTCGGGCTCTGTCGGGCCCTGTCGGGCTCTGTCGGCCTCTGTCGGGCTCTGTCGGGCTCTGTCGGGGCTCTAGTGGGCTCTGTCGGGCTCTGTCGGGCCCTGTCGGGCCCCTGTCGGGCTCTGTCGGCTCTGTCGGGTTCTGTCGGGCTCTGTCGGGCTCTGTCGGGCTCTGTCAGGCTCTGTCGGGCTCTACTGGGCTCTACTGTTCCCTGTCGGGCCCTGTCGGGCTCTGTCGGGCTCTGTCGGGCTCTGTCGGGCTCTGTCGGGCTCTACTGGGCCCTGTCGGGCTCTGTCGGGCTCTGTTGGGCTCTGTCGGGCTCTGTCGGGCTCTGTCGGGCCCTGTCGGGCCTGTCGGGCTCTGTCGAGTTCTGTCGGGCTCTGTCGGGCCCTGTCGGGCTCTGTCGGGCTCTGTCGGGCCTGTCGGGCTCTGTCGGGCTCTGTCGGGCTCTGTCGCGCCCTGTAGGGCCCTGTAGGGCCCTGTCGGGCTCTGTCGGGCTCTGTCGGGCTCTACTGCGCGCTGTCGGGCCCTGTCGGGCTCTGTCGGGCTCTGTCGGGCTCTACTGGGCTCTGTCGGGCTCTGTCGGGCTCTGTCGGGCTCTACTGGGCTCTACTGTTCCCTGTCGGGCCCTGTCGGGCTCTGTCGGGCTCTCTCGGGCTCTGTCGGGCTCTGTCGGGCTCTACTGGGCCCTGTCGGGCTCTGTCGGGCTCTGTTGGGCTCTGTCGGGCTCTGTCGGGCCCTGTCGGGCTCTGTCGGGCTCTGTCGGGCCTCTGTCGGCTCTACTGGGCTCTGTCGGGCTCTACTGGGCTCTACTAGGCCCCTGTCGGGCTCTGTCGGGCTCTGTAGGGCTCTGTCGGTCCCTGTCGGGCTCTGTCGGCTCTGTCGGGCCCTGTCGGGCCCTGTCAGGCTCTGTTGGGGTCTGTCGGGCTCTGTCGGGCTCTGTCGGGCTCTACTGGGCTCTGTCGGGCTCTGTCGGGGACCTGTCGGGCTCTGTCGGGCTCTGTCGGGCTCTACTGGCCTCTGTCGGGCTCTACTGGGCTCTGTCGGGCTCTGTCGGGCCCTGTAGGGCCCTGTCGGGCTCTGTCGGGCTCTGTCGGGCTCTGTCGGGCTCTGTCGGGCCCTGTCAGGCTCTGTTGCGCCTGTCGGGCTCTGTCGGGCCCTGTCGGGCCCTGTCGGGCCCTGTCGGGCCCTGTCGGGGCTCTGTCGGGCTCTGTCGGGCTCTAGTGGGCTCTGTTGGGCTCTGTCGGGCTCTGTCGGGCCCTGTCGGGCCTGTCGGGCTCTGTCGGGTTCTGTCGGGCTTTGTCGGGCTCTGTCGGGCTCTGTCAGGCTCTGTCGGGCTCTACTGGGCTCTACTGTTCCCTGTCGGGCCCTGTCGGGCTCTGTCGGGCTCTCTCGGGCTCTGTCGGGCTCTGTCGGGCTCTACTGGGCCCTGTCGGGCTTCTGTCGGGCTCTGTCGGGCTCTGTTGGGCTCTGTCGGGCTCTGTCGGGCTCTGTCGGGCCCTGTCGGGCCCTGTCGGGCTCTGTCGGGCTCTGTCGGGCTCTACTGGGCTCTGTCGGGCTCTGTCGGGCTCTGTCGGCTCTGTCGCGCCCTGTCGGACTCTGTCGGGCTCTGTCGGGCTCTGTCAGGCTCTACTGGGCCTGTCGGGCTCTATCGGGCACTGTCGGGCTCTGTCGGGCCCTGTCGGGCTCTGTCGGGCCCTGTCGGGCCTTGTCGGCCTTGTCGGGCCCTGTCGGGCCCTGTCGGGCTCTGTCGGGCTCTGTCGGGCCCTGTCAGGCTCTGTCGGGCTCTGTCGGGCTCTGTCGGGCTCTGTAGGGCTCTGTCGGGCCCTGTCGGGCTCTACTGGGCTCTGTCGGGCTCTGTCGGCCTGTCGGGCTCTGTCGGGCTCTGTCGGCTCTGTCGGGCCCTACTGGGCTCTGTCGGGCTCTGTCGGGCCCTGTAGGGCCCTGTCGGGCTCTGTCGGGCTCTGTCGGGCTCTACTGCGCCCTGTCGGGCCCTGTCGGGCTCTGTCGGGCTCTGTCGGGCTCTACTGGGCTCTGTCGGGCTCTGTCGGGCTCTGTCGGGCTCTGTCGGGCCCTGTCGGGCTCTACTGGGCTCTGTCGGGCCCTGTCGGGCCCTGTCGGGCTCTGTTGGGCCCTGTCGGGCTCTGTCGGGCTCTACTGGGCTCTGTCGGGCTCTGTCGGGCTCTGTCGGGCCCTGTCGGGCTCTGTCGGGCTCTGTCGGGCCCTGTCGGGCCCTGTCGGGCTCTGTCGGGCTCTGTCGGGTTCTGTCGGGCTTTGTCGGGCTCTGGCGGGCTCTGTCAGGCTCTGTCGGGCTCTACTGGGCTCTACTGTTCCCTGTCGGGCCCTGTCGTGCTCTGTCGGGCTCTCTCGGGCTCTGTCGGGCTCTGTCGTGTCGGGCTCTACTGGGCCCTGTCGGGCTCTGTCGGGCTCTGTCGGGCTCTGTCGGGCTCTACTGGGCTCTGTCGGGCCCTGTCGGGCCCTGTCGGGCTCTGTCGGGCTCTGTCGGGCTCTGTTGGTCTCTGTCGGGCTCTGTCGGGCTCTACTGGGCCCTGTCGGGCTCTGTCGGGCTCTGTCGGGCTCTGTCGGGCTCTACTGGGCCCTGTCGGGCCCTGTCGGGCTCTGTCGGGCTCTGTCGGGCTCTGTCGGGCTCAACTGGTCTCTGTCGGGCTCTGTCGGGCTCTGTCGGGCTCTGTCGGGCTCTACTGGGCCCTGTCGGGCTCTGTCGGGCTCTGTCGGGCCCTGTCGGGCCCTGTCGGGCTCTGTCGGGCTCTATCGGATTCTGTCGGGCTCTGTCGGGCTCTACTGGGCCCTGTCGGGCCTTTCGGGCTCTGTCGGGCTCTGTCGGGCTCTGTCGGGCTCTGTCGGGCTCTACTGGGCCCTGTCGGGCCCTATCGGGCCCTTTCGGGCTCTGTCGGGCTCTGTCGGGCCCTGTCGGGCTCTACTGGGCTCTGTCGGCCCTCCGTCGGGTTCTGTCGGGCTCTGTCGGGCTCTGTCGGGCTCTGTCGGGCTCTACTGGGCTCTGTCGGGCCCTGTCGGGCCCTGTCGGGCTCTGTCGGGCTCTGTCGGGCCCTGTCGGGCCCTGTCGGGCTCTGTCGGGCTCTGTCGGGCTCTACTGGGCCCTGTCGGGCCCTGTCGGGCTCTGTCGGGCTCTGTCGGGGCTCTGTCGGGCCCTGTCGGGCTCTGTCGGGCCCTGTCGGGCCCTGTCGGGCTCTGTCGGGCTCTGTCGGGCTCTACTGGGCCCTGTCGGGCTCTGTCGGGCTCTGGTCGGGCTCTGTCGGGCCCTGTCGGGCCCTGTCGGGCTCTGTCGGGCCCTGTCGGGCTCTGTCGGGCCCTGTCGGGCTCTATCGGGCTCTACTGGGCTCTGTCGGGCTCTGTTGGGCTCTGTCGGGCCTGTCGGGCCCTGTCGGGCTCTACTGGGCTCTGTCGGGCTCTACTGGGCTCTGTCGGGTTCTGTTGGGCTCTGTCGGGCCCTGTCGGGCTCTGTCGGGCTCTACTGGGCTCTGTCGGGCTCTACTAGGCTCTGTCGGGCTCTGTCGGGCTCTACTGGGCCCTGTCGGGCTCTGTCGGGCCCTGTCGGGCCCTGTCGGGCTCTGTCGGGCTCTGTCGGGTTCTGTCGGGCTCTGTCGGGCTCTGTCGGGCTCTGTCGGGCTCTACTGGGCCCTGTCGGGTTCTGTCGGGCTCTGTCAGGCTCTGTCGGGCTCTACTGGGCCCTGTCGGGCCCTGTTGGGCTCTGTCGGGCTCTGTCGGGCTCTGTCGGGCCCTGTCGGGCTCTGTCGGGCCCTGTCGGGCTCTGTCGGGCTCTACTGGGCCCTGTCGGGCCCTGTCGGGCCCTGTCGGGCTCTGTCGGGCTCTGTCGGGCTCTGTCGGGCCCTGTCGGTCTCTGTCGGGCTCTGTCGGGCTCTGTCGGGCTCTACTGGGCCCTGTCGGGCCCTGTCGGGCTCTGTCGGGCTCTGTCGGGCTCTGTCGGGCCCTGTCGGGCTCTGTCGGGCTCTGTCGGGCTCTGTCGGGCTCTACTGGGCCCTGTCGGGCCCTGTCGGGCTCTGTCGGGCTCTGTCGGGCTCTACTGGGCTCTGTCGGGCCCTTTCGGGCCCTGTCGGGCTCTGTCGGGCCCTGTCGGGCCCTGTCGGGCCCTGTCGGGCTCTGTCGGGCTCTGTCGGGCTCTAATGGGCCCTGTCGGGCCCTGTCGGGCTCTGTCGGGCTCTGTCGGGCCCTGTCGGGCTCTGTCGGGCTCTGTCGGGCTCTGTCGGGCTCTACTGGGCCCTGTCGGGCCCTGTCGGGCTCTGTTGGGCTCTGTCGGGCTCTGTCGGGCTCTGCTGGGCTCTGTCGGGCCCTGTCGGTCCCTGTCGGGCTCTGTCGGGCCCTGTCGGGCCCTGTCGGGCCCTGTCGGGCTCTGTCGGGCTCTATCGGGCTCTACTGGGCCCTGTCGGGCCCTGTCGGGCTCTGTCGGGCTCTGTCGGGCCCTGTCGGGCTCTGTCGGGCTCTGTCGGGGCCTGTCGGGCTCTGTCGGGCTCTGTCGGGCTCTGTCGGGCTCTGTCGGGCTCTACTGGGCCCTGTCGGGCTCTGTCAGGCTCTGTCGGGCCCTGTCGGGCTCTGTCGGGCTCTGTCGGGCTCTACTGGGCTCTGTCGGGCCCTGTCGGGCCCTGTCGGGCTCTGTCGGGCTCTGTCGGGCCCTGTCGGGCTCTGTCGGGCTCTGTCGGGCTCTACTGGGCCCTGTCGGGCTCTGTCGGACTCTGTCGGGCTCTGTCGGGCTCTACTGGGCCCTGTCGGGCCCTGTCGGGCTCTGTCGGGCTCTGTCGGGCTCTGTCGGGCTCTACTGGGTTCTGTCGGGCCCTTTCGGGCCCTGTCGGGCTCTGTCGGGCCCTGTCGGGCCCTGTCGGGCCCTGTCGGGCTCTGTCGGGCCCTGTCGGGCTCTACTGGGCCCTGTCGGGCCCTGTCGGGCTCTGTCGGGCTCTGTCGGGCCCTGTCGGGCTCTGTCGGGCTCTGTCGGGCTCTGTCGGGCTCTACTGGGCCCTGTCGGGCCCTGTCGGGCTCTGTCGGGCTCTGTCGGGCTCTGTCGGGCTCTACTGGGCTCTGTCGGGCCCTGTCGGGCCCTGTCGGGCTCTGTCGGGCCCTGTCGGGCCCTGTCGGGCCCTGTCGGGCTCTGTCGGGCTCTGTCGGGCTCTGTCGGGCTCTACTGGGTTCTGTCGGGCCCTTTCGGGCCCTGTCGGGCTCTGTCGGGCCCTGTCGGGCCCTGTCGGGCCCTGTCGGGCTCTGTCGGGCTCTGTCGGGCTCTACTGGGCCCTGTCGGGCCCTGTCGGGCTCTGTCGGGCTCTGTCGGGCCCTGTCGGGCTCTGTCGGGCTCTGTCGGGCTCTGTCGGGCTCTACTGGGCCCTGTCGGGCCCTGTCGGGCTCTGTCGGGCTCTGTCGGGCTCTGTCGGGCTCTACTGGGCTCTGTCGGGCCCTGTCGGGCCCTGTCGGGCTCTGTCGGGCCCTGTCGGGCCCTGTCGGGCCCTGTCGGGCTCTGTCGGGCTCTGTCGGGCTCTACTGGGCCCTGTCGGGCCCTGTCGGGCTCTGTCGGGCTCTGTCGGGCCCTGTCGGGCTCTGTCGGGCTCTGTCGGGCCCTCTCGGGCTCTGTTGGGCTCTGTCGGGGCCTGTCGGGCTCTGTCGGGCTCTGTCGGGCTCTGTCGGGCTCTGTCGGGCTCTACTGGGCCCTGTCGGGCTCTGTCAGGCTCTGTCGGGCCCTGTCGGGCTCTGTCGGGCTCTGTCGGGCTCTGTCGGGCCCTGTCGGGCTCTGTCGGGCTCTACTGGGCTCTACTGGGCCCTGTCGGGCTCTGTCGGGCTCTGTCGGGCTCTGTCGGGCTCTGTCGGGCTCTACTGGGCTCTGTCGGGCCCTGTCGGGCCCTGTCGGGCTCTGTCGGGCTCTGTCGGGCTCTGTCGGGCTCTACTGGGCCCTGTCGGGCTCTGTCGGGCTCTGTCGGGCTCTGTCGGGCTCTACTGGGCCCTGTCGGGCCCTGTCGGGCTCTGTCGGGCTCTGTCGGGCTCTGTCGGGCTCAACTGGGCCCTGTCGGGCTCTGTCGGGCTCTGTCGGGCTCTGTCGGGCTCTGTCGGGCTCTACTGGGCCCTGTCGGGCTCTGTCGGGCTCTGTCGGGCCCTGTCGGGCCCTGTCGGGCTCTGTCGGGCTCTATCGGGTTCTGTCGGGCTCTGTCGGGCTCTACTGGGCCCTGTCGGGCCCTCTCGGGCTCTGTCGGGCTCTGTCGGGCTCTGTCGGGCTCTACTGGGCCCTGTCGGGCCCTGTCGGGCCCTTTCGGGCTCTGTCGGGCTCTGTCGGGCCCTGTCGGGCTCTACTGGGCTCTGTCGGCCTCTGTCGGGTTCTGTCGGGCTCTGTCGGGCTCTGTCGGGCTCTACTGGGCTCTGTCGGGCCCTGTCGGGCCCTGTCGGGCTCTGTCGGGCTCTGTCGGGCCCTGTCGGGCCCTGTCGGGCTCTGTCGGGCTCTGTCGGGCTCTACTGGGCCCTGTCGGGCCCTGTCGGGCTCTGTCGGGCTCTGTCGGGCTCTGTCGGGCCCTGTCGGGCTCTGTCGGGCCCTGTCGGGCCCTGTCGGGCTCTGTCGGGCTCTGTCGGGCTCTACTGGGCCCTGTCGGGCTCTGTCGGGCTCTGTCGGGCCCTGTCGGGCTCTGTCGGGCCCTGTCGGGCTCTATCGGGCTCTACTGGGCTCTGTCGGGCTCTGTTGGGCTCTGTCGGGCCCTGTCGGGCCCTGTCGGGGTCTACTGGGCTCTGTCGGGCTCTACTGGGCTCTGTCGGGTTCTGTTGGGCTCTGTCGGGCCCTGTCGGGCTCTGTCGGGCTCTACTGGGCTCTGTCGGGCTCTACTAGGCTCTGTCGGGCTCTGTCGGGCTCTACTGGGCCCTGTCGGGCTCTGTCGGGCCCTGTCGGGCCCTGTCGGGCTCTGTCGGGCTCTGTCGGGTTCTGTCGGGCTCTGTCGGGCTCTGTCGGGCTCTGTCGGGCTCTACTGGGCCCTGTCGGGTTCTGTCGGGCTCTGTCAGGCTCTGTCGGGCTCTACTGGGCCCTGTCGGGCCCTGTCGGGCTCTGTCGGGCTCTGTCGGGCTCTGTCGGGCCATGTCGGGCTCTGTCGGGCTCTGTCGGGCTCTGTCGGGCCCTGTCGGGCTCTGTCGGGCTCTGTCGGGCTCTGTCGGGCCCTGTCGGGCCCTGTCGGGCTCTGTCGGGCTCTGTCGGGCTCTGTCGGGCCCTGTCGGTCTCTGTCGGGCTCTGTCGGGCTCTGTCGGGCTCTACTGGGCCCTGTCGGGCTCTGTCGGGCTCTGTCGGACTCTGTCGGGCTCTGACGGGTTCTGTCGGGCTCTGTCGGGCTCTGTCGGGCTCTACTGGGCCCTGTCGGGCCCTGTCGGGCTCTGTCGGGCTCTGTCGGGCCCTGTCGGGCTCTGTCGGGCTCTGTCGGTCTCTGTCGGGCTCTACTGGGCCCTGTCGGGCCCTGTCGGGCTCTGTCGGGCTCTGTCGGGCTCTGTCGGGCTCTACTGGGCTCTGTCGGGCCCTTTCGGGCCCTGTCGGGCCCTGTCGGGCTCTGTCGGGCTCTGTCGGGCTCTACTGGGCCCTGTCGGGCCCTGTCGGGCTCTGTCGGGCTCTGTCGGGCCCTGTCGGGCTCTGTCGGGCTCTGTCGGGCTCTGTCGGGCTCTACTGGGCCCTGTCGGGCCCTGTCGGGCTCTGTTGGGCTCTGTCGGGCTCTGTCGGGCTCTGCTGGGCTCTGTCGGGCCCTGTCGGGCCCTGTCGGGCTCTGTCGGGCCCTGTCGGGCCCTGTCGGGCTCTGTCGGGCTCTGTCGGGCTCTACTGGGCCCTGTCGGGCCCTGTCGGGCTCTGTCGGGCTCTGTCGGGCCCTGTCGGGCTCTGTCGGGCTCTGTCGGGGCCTGTCGGGCTCTGTCGGGCTCTGTCGGGCTCTGTCGGGCTCTGTCGGGCTCTACTGGGCCCTGTCGGGCTGTGTCAGGCTCTGTCGGGCTCTGTCGGGCTCTGTCGGGCTCTGTCGGGCTCTGTCGGGCTCTACTGGGCTCTGTCGGGCCCTGTCGGGCCCTGTCGGGCTCTGTCGGGCTCTGTCGGGCCCTGTCGGGCTCTGTCGGGCTCTGTCGGGCTCTACTGGGCCCTGTCGGGCTCTGTCGGGCTCTGTCGGGCTCTGTCGGGCTCTGTCGGGCTCTCCTGGGCCCTGTCGGGCTCTGTCGGGCTCTGTCGGGCCCTGTCGGGCCCTGTCGGGCTCTGTCGGGCTCTGTCGGGTTCTGTCGGGCTCTGTCGGGCTCTACTGGGCCCTGTCGGGCCCTCTCGGGCTCTGTCGGGCTCTGTCGGGCTCTGTCGGGCTCTACTGGGCCCTGTCGGGCCCTATCGGGCCCTGTCGGGCTCTGTCGGGCTCTGTCGGGCCCTGTCGGGCTCTACTGGGCTCTGTCGGCCTCTGTCGGGTTCTGTCGGGCTCTGTCGGGCTCTGTCGGGCTCTGTCGGGCTCTACTGGGCTCTGTCGGGCCCTGTCGGGCCCTGTCGGGCTCTGTCGGGCTCTGTCGGGCCCTGTCGGGCCCTGTCGGGCTCTGTCGGGCTCTGTCGGGCTCTACTGGGCCCTGTCGGGCCCTGTCGGGCCCTGTCGGGCTCTGTCGGGCTCTGTCGGGCTCTTTCGGGCCCTGTCGGGCTCTGTCGGGCCCTGTCGGGCGCTGTCGGGCTCTGTCGGGCTCTGTCGGGCTCTACTGGGCCCTGTCGGGCTCTGTCGGGCTCTGTCGGGCTCTGTCGGGCCCTGTCGGGCCCTGTCGGGCTCTGTCGGGCCCTGTCGGGCTCTGTCGGGCTCTACTGGGCTCTGTCTGGCTCTGTCGGGCCCTGTCGGCCCCTGTCGGGCTCTGTCGGGCTCTGTTGGGCTCTGTCGGGCTCTACTGGGCCCTGTCGGGCCCTGTCGGGCCCTGTCGGGCTCTGTCGGTTTCTGTCGGGCTCTGTCGGGCTCTACTGGGCTCTGTCGGGCTCTGTCGGGTTCTGTCGGGTTCTGTCGGGCTCTGTCGGGCTCTGTCGGGCTCTGTCGGGCTCTACTGGGCTCTACTGGGCTCTGTCGGGCTCTGTCGGGCTCTACTGGGCTCTGTCGGGCTCTGTCGGGTTCTGTCGGGCTCTGTCGGGCTCTGTCGGGTTCTGTCGGGCTCTGTCGGGCTCTGTCGGGCTCTACTGGGCTCTACTGGGCTCTGTCGGGATCTGTCAGGCTCTGTCGGGCTCTGTCGGGCTCTGTCGGGCTCTGTTGGGCCCTGTCGGGCTCTGTCGGGCTCTGTCGGGCTCTGTCGGGCTCTACTGGGCTCTGTCGGGCTCTGTCGGGCTCTGTCGGGCTCTACTGGGCCCTGTCGGGCTCTGTCGGGCTCTGTCGGGCCCTGTCAGGCCCTGTCGGGTTCTGTCGGGCTCTGTCGGGCTCTGTCGGGCTCTGTCGGGCTCTGTCGGGCTCTACTGGGCTCTGTCGGGCTCTGTCGGGCCCTGTCGGGCTCTGTCGGGCTCTGTCGGGCTCTACTGGGTTCTACTGTTCCCTGTTGGGCCCTGTCGGGCCCTGTCGGGCCCTGTCGGGCTCTGTCGGGCTCTGTCGGGCTCTGTCGGGCTTTACTGGGCCCTGTCGGGCCCTGTCGGGCTCTGTTGGGCACTGTCGGGCCCTGTCGGGACCTGTCGGGCCCTGTCGGGCTCTTTCGGGCTCTGTCGGGGCCTGTCGGGCCCTGTCGGGCTCTGTGTGGCCCTGTCGGGCCCTGTCAGGCTCTGTCGGGCTCTGTCGGGCTCTGTCGGGCTCTGTTGGGCCCTGTCGGGCTCTGTCGGGCTCTGTCGGGCTCTGTCGGGCTCTACTGGGCTCTGTCGGGCCCTGTCGGGCCCTGTCGGGCTCTGTCGGGCTCTGTCGGGCCCTGTCGGGCTCTGTCGGGCTCTGTCGGGCTCTGTCGGGCTCTACTGGGCTCTGTCGGGCTCTGTCGTGCTCTGTCGGGCCCTGTCGGCCTCTCTCGGGCCCTGTCGGGCTCTGTCGGGCTCTGTCGGGCTCTGTCGGGCTCTGTCGGGCTCTACTGCGCTAAACTGGGCTCTGTCGGGCCCTGTCGGGCCCTGTCGGGCTCTGTCGGGCTCTGTCGGGCTCTACTGGGATCTGTCGGGCTCTGTCGGGTTCTACTGGGCTAAACTGGGCTCTGTCGGGCCCTGTCGGGCCCTGTCGGGCTCTGTCGGGCTCTGTCGGGCTCTGACGGGCTCTACTGGGCTCTGTCGGGCCCTGTCGGGCTCTGTCGGGCTCTGTCGGGCCCTCTCGGGCCCTGTCGGGCCCTGTCGGGCCCTGTCGGGCTCTGTCGGGCCCTGTCGGGCTCTGTCGGGCTCTGTCGGGCTCTACTGGGCCCTGTCGGGCCCTGTCGGGCTCTGTCGGGCTCTGTCGGGCCCTGTCGGGCTCTGTCGGGCTCTGTCGGGCTCTGTCGGGCTCTACTGGGCCCTGTCGGGCCCTGTCGGGCTCTGTCGGGCTCTGTCGGGCTCTGTCGGGCTCTACTGGGCTCTGTCGGGCCCTGTCGGGCCCTGTCGGGCCCTGTCGGGCCCTGTCGGGCTCTGTCGGGCTCTGTCGGGCTCTACTGGGCCCTGTGGGGCCCTGTCGGGCTCTGTCGGGCTCTGTCGGGCCCTGTCGGGCTCTGTCGGGCTCTGTCGGGCCCTCTCGGGCTCTGTTGGGCTCTGTCGGGGCCTGTCGGGCTCTGTCGGGCTCTACTGGGCTCTGTCGGGCTCTGTCGGGTTCTGTCGGGCTCTGTCGGGCTCTGTCGGGCTCTACTGGGCTCTGTCGGGCTCTGTCGGGCTCTACTGGGCTCTGTCGGGATCTGTCAGGCTCTGTCGGGCTCTGTCGGGCTCTACTGGGCCCTGTCGGGCTCTGTCGGGCTCTGTCGGGCTCTGTTGGGCCCTGTCGGGCTCTGTCGGGCTCTGTCGGGCTCTGTCGGGCTCTGTCGGGCTCTACTGGGCTCTGTCGGGCTCTGTCGGGCTCTGTCGGGCTCTACTGGGCCCTGTCGGGCTCTGTCGGGCTCTGTCGGGCCCTGTCAGGCCCTGTCGGGCTCTGTCGGGCTCTGTCGGGCTCTGTCGGGCTCTACTGGGCCCTGTCGGGCCCTGTCGGGCTCTGTCGGGCTCTGTCGGGCCCTGTCGGGCTCTGTCGGGCTCTGTCGGGCTCTACTGGGCCCTGTCGGGCCCTGTCGGGCCCTGTCGGGCTCTGTCGGGCTCTGTCGGGCTCTGTCGGGCTCTACTGGGCTCTGTCGGGCTCTGTCGGGTTCTGTCGGGCTCTGTCGGTCTCTGTCGGGCTCTGTCGGGCTCTGTCGGGCTCTACTGGGCTCTGTCGGGCTCTGTCGGGCCCTGTCGGGCTCTGTCGGGCTCTGTCGGGCTCTACTGGGTTCTACTGTTCCCTGTTGGGCCCTGTCGGGCCCTGTCGGGCCCTGTCGGGCTCTGTCGGGCTCTGTCGTTCTCTACTGGGCCCTGTCGGGCTCTGTCGGGCTCTGTCGGGCTCTGTCGGGCCCTGTCGGGCCCTGTCGGGCTCTGTCGGGCTCTGTCGGGCTCTACTGGTCTCTGTCGGGCTCTGTCGGGCTCTACTGGGCCCTGTCGGGCCCTGTCGGGCTCTGTCGGGCTCTGTCGGGCCCTGTCGGGCTCTGTCGGGCTCTGTCGGGCTCTGTCGGGCTTTACTGGGCCCTGTCGGGCCCTGTCGGGCTCTGTTGGGCACTGTCGGGCCCTGTCGGGACCTGTCGGGCCCTGTCGGGCTCTTTCGGGCTCTGTCGGGGCCTGTCGGGCCCTGTCGGGCTCTGTGTGGCCCTGTCGGGCCCTGTCAGGCTCTGTCGGGCTCTGTCGGGCTCTGTCGGGCTCTGTTGGGCCCTGTCGGGCTCTGTCGGGCTCTGTCGGGCTCTGTCGGGCTCTACTGGGCTCTGTCGGGCCCTGTCGGGCCCTGTCGGGCTCTGTCGGGCTCTGTCGGGCCCTGTCGGGCTCTGTCGGGCTCTGTCGGGCTCTGTCGGGCTCTACTGGGCTCTGTCGGGCTCTGTCGTGCTCTGTCGGGCCCTGTCGGCCTCTGTCGGGCCCTGTCGGGCTCTGTCGGGCTCTGTCGGGCTCTGTCGGGCTCTGTCGGGCTCTACTGCGCTAAACTGGGCTCTGTCGGGCCCTGTCGGGCCCTGTCGGGCTCTGTCGGGCTCTGTCGGGCTCTACTGGGATCTGTCGGGCTCTGTCGGGTTCTACTGGGCTAAACTGGGCTCTGTCGGGCCCTGTCGGGCCCTGTCGGGCTCTGTCGGGCTCTGTCGGGCTCTGTCGGGCTCTGACGGGCTCTACTGGGCTCTGTCGGGCCCTGTCGGGCTCTGTCGGGCTCTGTCGGGCCCTCTCGGGCCCTGTCGGGCCCTGTCGGGCCCTGTCGGGCTCTGTCGGGCCCTGTCGGGCTCTGTCGGGCTCTGTCGGGCTCTACTGGGCCCTGTCGGGCCCTGTCGGGCTCTGTCGGGCTCTGTCGGGCCCTGTCGGGCTCTGTCGGGCTCTGTCGGGCTCTGTCGGACTCTACTGGGCCCTGTCGGGCCCTGTCGGGCTCTGTCGGGCTCTGTCGGGCTCTGTCGGGCTCTACTGGGCTCTGTCGGGCCCTGTCGGGCCCTGTCGGGCTCTGTCGGGCTCTGTCGGGCTCTACTGGGCCCTGTCGGGCCCTGTCGGGCTCTGTCGGGCTCTGTCGGGCCCTGTCGGGCTCTGTCGGGCTCTGTCGGGCTCTCTCGGGCTCTGTTGGGCTCTGTCGGGGCCTGTCGGGCTCTGTCGGGCTCTGTCGGGCTCTGTCGGGCTCTGTCGGGCTCTACTGGGCCCTGTCGGGCTCTGTCAGGCTCTGTCGGGCCCTGTCGGGCTCTGTCGGGCTCTGTCGGGCTCTGTCGGGCCCTGTCGGGCTCTGTCGGGCTCTACTGGGCTCTACTGGGCCCTGTCGGGCTCTGTCGGGCTCTGTCGGGCTCTGTCGGGCTCTGTCGGGCTCTACTGGGCTCTGTCGGGCCCTGTCGGGCCCTGTCGGGCTCTGTCGGGCTCTGTCGGGCTCTGTCGGGCTCTGTCGGGCTCTACTGGGCCCTGTCGGGCTCTGTCGGGCTCTGTCGGGCTCTGTCGGGCTCTACTGGGCCCTGTCGGGCTCTGTCGGGCTCTGTCGGGCTCAACTGGGCCCTGTCGGGCTCTGTCGGGCTCTGTCGGGCTCTGTCGGGCTCTGTCGGGCTCTACTGGGCCCTGTCGGGCTCTGTCGGGCTCTGTCGGGCTCTGTCGGGCCCTGTCGGGCCCTGTCGGGCTCTGTCGGGCCCTGTCGGGCTCTGTCGGGCTCTACTGGGCTCTGTCTGGCTCTGTCGGGCCCTGTCGGGCCCTGTCGGGCTCTGTCGGTCTCTGTCGGGCTCTGTCGGGCTCTACTGGGCTCTGTCGGGCTCTGTCGGGTTCTGTCGGGCTCTGTCGGGCTCTGTCGGGCTCTGTCGGGCTCTACTGGGCTCTACTGGGCTCTGTCGGGCTCTGTCGGGCTCTACTGGGCTCTGTCGGGCTCTGTCGGGTTCTGTCGGGCTCTGTCGGGCTCTGTCGGGCTCTACTGGGCTCTGTCGGGCTCTGTCGGGCTCTACTGGGCTCTGTCGGGATCTGTCAGGCTCTGTCGGGCTCTGTCGGGCTCTACTGGGCCCTGTCGGGCTCTGTCGGGCTCTGTCGGGCTCTGTTGGGCCCTGTCGGGCTCTGTCGGGCTCTGTCGGGCTCTGTCGGGCTCTGTCGGGCTCTACTGGGCTCTGTCGGGCTCTGTCGGGCTCTGTCGGGCTCTACTGGGCCCTGTCGGGCTCTGTCGGGCTCTGTCGGGCCCTGTCAGGCCCTGTCGGGCTCTGTCGGGCTCTGTCGGGCTCTGTCGGGCTCTACTGGGCCCTGTCGGGCCCTGTCGGGCTCTGTCGGGCTCTGTCGGGCCCTGTCGGGCTCTGTCGGGCTCTTTCGGGCTCTACTGGGCCCTGTCGGGCCCTGTCGGGCCCTGTCGGGCTCTGTCGGGCTCTGTCGGGCTCTGTCGGGCTCTACTGGGCTCTGTCGGGCTCTGTCGGGTTCTGTCGGGCTCTGTCGGTCTCTGTCGGGCTCTGTCGGGCTCTGTCGGGCTCTACTGGGCTCTGTCGGGCTCTGTCGGGCCCTGTCGGGCTCTGTCGGGCTCTGTCGGGCTCTACTGGGTTCTACTGTTCCCTGTTGGGCCCTGTCGGGCCCTGTCGGGCCCTGTCGGGCTCTGTCGGGCTCTGTCGGGCTCTGTCGGGCTTTACTGGGCCCTGTCGGGCCCTGTCGGGCTCTGTTGGGCACTGTCGGGCCCTGTCGGGACCTGTCGGGCCCTGTCGGGCTCTTTCGGGCTCTGTCGGGGCCTGTCGGGCCCTGTCGGGCTCTGTGTGGCCCTGTCGGGCCCTGTTGGGCTCTGTCGGGCTCTGTCGGGCTCTGTCGGGCTCTGTTGGGCCCTGTCGGGCTCTGTCGGGCTCTGTCGGGCTCTGTCGGGCTCTACTGGGCTCTGTCGGGCCCTGTCGGGCCCTGTCGGGCTCTGTCGGGCTCTGTCGGGCCCTGTCGGGCTCTGTCGGGCTCTGTCGGGCTCTGTCGGGCTCTACTGGGCTCTGTCGGGCTCTGTCGTGCTCTGTCGGGCCCTGTCGGCCTCTGTCGGGCCCTGTCGGGCTCTGTCGGGCTCTGTCGGGCTCTGTCGGGCTCTTTCGGGCTCTGTCGGGCTCTACTGCGCTAAACTGGGCTCTGTCGGGCCCTGTCGGGCCCTGTCGGGCTCTGTCGGGCCCTCTCGGGCTCTACTGGGATCTGTCGGGCTCTGTCGGGTTCTACTGGGCTAAACTGGGCTCTGTCGGGCCCTGTCGGGCCCTGTCGGGCTCTGTCGGGCTCTGTCGGGCTCTGTCGGGCTCTGTCGGGCTCTACTGGGCTCTGTCGGGCCCTGTCGGGCTCTGTCGGGCTCTGTCGGGCCCTCTCGGGCCCTGTCGGGCCCTGTCGGGCCCTGTCGGGCTCTGTCGGGCTCTGTCGGGCTCTACTGGGCCCTGTCGGGCCCTGTCGGGCTCTGTCGGGCTCTGTCGGGCCCTGTCGGGCTCTGTCGGGCTCTGTCGGGCTCTGTCGGGCTCTACTGGGCCCTGTCGGGCCCTGTCGGGCTCTGTCGGGCTCTGTCGGGCTCTGTCGGGCTCTACTGGGCTCTGTCGGGCCCTGTCGGGCCCTGTCGGGCCCTGTCGGGCTCTGTCGGGCTCTGTCGGGCTCTACTGGGCCCTGTCGGGCCCTGTCGGGCTCTGTCGGGCTCTGTCGGGCCCTGTCGGGCTCTGTCGGGCTCTGTCGGGCCCTCTCGGGCTCTGTTGGGCTCTGTCGGGGCCTGTCGGGCTCTGTCGGGCTCTGTCGGGCTCTGTCGGGCTCTGTCGGGCTCTACTGGGCCCTGTCGGGCTCTGTCAGGCTCTGTCGGGCCCTGTCGGGCTCTGTCGGGCTCTGTCGGGCTCTGTCGGGCCCTGTCGGGCTCTGTCGGGCTCTACTGGGCTCTACTGGGCCCTGTCGGGCTCTGTCGGGCTCTGTCGGGCTCTGTCGGGCTCTACTGGGCTCTGTCGGGCCCTGTCGGGCCCTGTCGGGCTCTGTCGGGCTCTGTCGGGCTCTGTCGGGCTCTACTGGGCCCTGTCGGGCTCTGTCGGGCTCTGTCGGGCTCTGTCGGGCTCTACTGGGCCCTGTCGGGCTCTGTCGGGCTCTGTCGGGCTCAACTGGGCCCTGTCGGGCTCTGTCGGGCTCTGTCGGGCTCTGTCGGGCTCTGTCGGGCTCTACTGGGCCCTGTCGGGCTCTGTCGGGCTCTGTCGGGCCCTGTCGGGCCCTGTCGGGCTCTGTCGGGCTCTATCGGGTTCTGTCGGGCTCTGTCGGGCTCTACTGGGCCCTGTCGGGCCCTCTCGGGCTCTGTCGGGCTCTGTCGGGCTCTGTCGGGCTCTACTGGGCCCTGTCGGGCCCTGTCGGGCCCTTTCGGGCTCTGTCGGGCTCTGTCGGGCCCTGTCGGGCTCTACTGGGCTCTGTCGGCCTCTGTCGGGTTCTGTCGGGCTCTGTCGGGCTCTGTCGGGCTCTGTCGGGCTCTACTGGGCTCTGTCGGGCCCTGTCGGGCTCTGTCGGGCTCTGTCGGGCCCTGTCGGGCCCTGTCGGGCTCTGTCGGGCTCTGTCGGGCTCTACTGGGCCCTGTCGGGCTCTGTCGGGCCCTGTCGGGCTCTGTCGGGCCCTGTCGGGCCCTGTCGGGCCCTGTCGGGCTCTGTCGGGCCCTGTCGGGCTCTATCGGGCTCTACTGGGCTCTGTCGGGCTCTGTTGGGCTCTGTCGGGCCCTGTCGGGCCCTGTCGGGCTCTACTGGGGTCTGTCGGGCTCTACTGGGCTCTGTCGGGTTCTGTTGGGCTCTGTCGGGCCCTGTCGAGCTCTGTCGGGCTCTACTGGGCTCTGTCGGGCTCTACTAGGCTCTGTCGGGCTCTGTCGGGCTCTACTGGGCCCTGTCGGGCTCTGTCGGGCCCTGTCGGGCCCTGTCGGGCTCTGTCGGGCTCTGTCGGGTTCTGTCGGGCTCTGTCGGGCTCTGTCGGGCTCTGTCGGGCTCTACTGGGCCCTGTCGGGTTCTGTCGGGCTCTGTCAGGCTCTGTCGGGCTCTACTGGGCCCTGTCGGGCCCTGTCGGGCTCTGTCGGGCTCTGTCGGGCTCTGTCGGGCCATGTCGGGCTCTGTCGGGCTCTGTCGGGCCCTGTCGGGCTCTGTCGGGCTCTGTCGGGCTCTGTCGGGCCCTGTCGGGCCCTGTCGGGCTCTGTCGGGCTCTGTCGGGCTCTGTCGGGCCCTGTCGGTCTCTGTCGGGCTCTGTCGGGCTCTGTCGGGCTCTACTGGGCCCTGTCGGGCTCTGTCGGGCTCTGTCGGACTCTGTCGGGCTCTGACGGGTTCTGTCGGGCTCTGTCGGGCTCTGTCGGGCTCTACTGGGCCCTGTCGGGCCCTGTCGGGCTCTGTCGGGCTCTGTCGGGCCCTGTCGGGCTCTGTCGGGCTCTGTCGGTCTCTGTCGGGCTCTACTGGGCCCTGTCGGGCCCTGTCGGGCTCTGTCGGGCTCTGTCGGGCTCTGTCGGGCTCTACTGGGCCCTGTCGGGCCCTGTCGGGCCCTGTCGGGCCCTGTCGGGCTCTGTCGGGCTCTGTCGGGCTCTACTGGGCCCTGTCGGGCCCTGTCGGGCTCTGTCGGGCTCTGTCGGGCCCTGTCGGGCTCTGTCGGGCTCTGTCGGGCTCTGTCGGGCTCTACTGGGCCCTGTCGGGCCCTGTCGGGCTCTGTTGGGCTCTGTCGGGCTCTGTCGGGCTCTGCTGGGCTCGGTCGGGCCCTGTCGGGCCCTGTCGGGCCCTGTCGGGCCCTGTCGGGCTCTGTCGGGCTCTGTCGGGCTCTACTGGGCCCTGTCGGGCCCTGTCGGGCTCTGTCGGGCTCTGTCGGGCCCTGTCGGGCTCTGTCGGGCTCTGTCGGGGCCTGTCGGGCTCTGTCGGGCTCTGTCGGGCTCTGTCGGGCTCTGTCGGGGTCTACTGGGCCCTGTCGGGCTCTGTCAGGCTCTGTCGGGCCCTGTCGGGCTCTGTCGGGCTCTGTCGGGCTCTGTCGGGCTCTGTCGGGCTCTACTGGGCTCTGTCGGGCCCTGTCGGGCCCTGTCGGGCTCTGTCGGGCTCTGTCGGGCCCTGTCGGGCTCTGTCGGGCTCTGTCGGGCTCTACTGGGCCCTGTCGGGCTCTGTCGGGCTCTGTCGGGCTCTGTCGGGCTCTGTCGGGCTCTCCTGGGCCCTGTCGGGCTCTGTCGGGCTCTGTCGGGCCCTGTCGGGCCCTGTCGGGCTCTGTCGGGCTCTGTCGGGCTCTACTGGGCCCTGTCGGGCCCTCTCGGGCTCTGTCGGGCTCTGTCGGGCTCTGTCGGGCTCTGTCGGGCTCTACTGGGCCCTGTCGGGCCCTATCGGGCCCTGTCGGGCTCTGTCGGGCTCTGTCGGGCCCTGTCGGGCTCTACTGGGCTCTGTCGGCCTCTGTCGGGTTCTGTCGGGCTCTGTCGGGCTCTGTCGGGCTCTGTCGGGCTCTACTGGGCTCTGTCGGGCCCTGTCGGGCCCTGTCGGGCTCTGTCGGGCTCTGTCGGGCCCTGTCGGGCCCTGTCGGGCTCTGTCGGGCTCTGTCGGGCTCTACTGGGCCCTGTCGGGCCCTGTCAGGCCCTGTCGGGCTCTGTCGGGCTCTGTCGGGCTCTTTCGGGCCCTGTCGGGCTCTGTCGGGCCCTGTCGGCCGCTGTCGGGATCTGTCGGGCTCTGTCGGGCTCTACTGGGCCCTGTCGGGCTCTGTCGGGCTCTGTCGGGCCCTGTCGGGCCCTGTCGGGCTCTGTCGGGCCCTGTCGGGCTCTGTCGGGCCCTGTCGGGCTCTGTCGGGCTCTACTGGGCTCTGTCTGGCTCTGTCGGGCCCTGTCGGGCCCTGTCGGGCTCTGTCGGGCTCTGTTGGGCTCTGTCGGGCTCTACTGGGCCCTGTCGGGCCCTGTCGGGCCCTGTCGGGCTCTGTCGGTCTCTGTCGGGCTCTGTCGGGCTCTACTGGGCTCTGTCGGGCTCTGTCGGGTTCTGTCGGGCTCTGTCGGGCTCTGTCGGGCTCTGTCGGGCTCTACTGGGCTCTACTGGGCTCTGTCGGGCTCTGTCGGGCTCTACTGGGCTCTGTCGGGCTCTGTCGGGTTCTGTCGGGCTCTGTCGGGCTCTGTCGGGCTCTACTGGGCTCTGTCGGGCTCTGTCGGGCTCTACTGGGCTCTGTCGGGATCTGTCAGGCTCTGTCGGGCTCTGTCGGGCTCTACTGGGCCCTGTCGGGCTCTGTCGGGCTCTGTCGGGCTCTGTTGGGCCCTGTCGGGCTCTGTCGGGCTCTGTCGGGCTCTGTCGGGCTCTGTCGGGCTCTACTGGGCTCTGTCGGGCTCTGTCGGGCTCTGTCGGGCTCTACTGGGCCCTGTCGGGCTCTGTCGGGCTCTGTCGGGCCCTGTCAGGCCCTGTCGGGCTCTGTCGGGCTCTGTCGGGCTCTGTCGGGCTCTACTGGGCCCTGTCGGGCCCTGTCGGGCTCTGTCGGGCTCTGTCGGGCCCTGTCGGGCTCTGTCGGGCTCTGTCGGGCTCTACTGGGCCCTGTCGGGCCCTGTCGGGCCCTGTCGGGCTCTGTCGGGCTCTGTCGGGCTCTGTCGGGCTCTACTGGGCTCTGTCGGGCTCTGTCGGGTTCTGTCGGGCTCTGTCGGTCTCTGTCGGGCTCTGTCGGGCTCTGTCGGGCTCTACTGGGCTCTGTCGGGCTCTGTCGGGCCCTGTCGGGCTCTGTCGGGCTCTGTCGGGCTCTACTGGGTTCTACTGTTCCCTGTTGGGCCCTGTCGGGCCCTGTCGGGCCCTGTCGGGCTCTGTCGGGCTCTGTCGTTCTCTACTGGGCCCTGTCGGGCTCTGTCGGGCTCTGTCGGGCTCTGTCGGGCCCTGTCGGGCCCTGTCGGGCTCTGTCGGGCTCTGTCGGGCTCTACTGGTCTCTGTCGGGCTCTGTCGGGCTCTACTGGGCCCTGTCGGGCCCTGTCGGGCTCTGTCGGGCTCTGTCGGGCCCTGTCGGGCTCTGTCGGGCTCTGTCGGGCTCTGTCGGGCTTTACTGGGCCCTGTCGGGCCCTGTCGGGCTCTGTTGGGCACTGTCGGGCCCTGTCGGGACCTGTCGGGCCCTGTCGGGCTCTTTCGGGCTCTGTCGGGGCCTGTCGGGCCCTGTCGGGCTCTGTGTGGCCCTGTCGGGCCCTGTCAGGCTCTGTCGGGCTCTGTCGGGCTCTGTCGGGCTCTGTTGGGCCCTGTCGGGCTCTGTCGGGCTCTGTCGGGCTCTGTCGGGCTCTACTGGGCTCTGTCGGGCCCTGTCGGGCCCTGTCGGGCTCTGTCGGGCTCTGTCGGGCCCTGTCGGGCTCTGTCGGGCTCTGTCGGGCTCTGTCGGGCTCTACTGGGCTCTGTCGGGCTCTGTCGTGCTCTGTCGGGCCCTGTCGGCCTCTGTCGGGCCCTGTCGGGCTCTGTCGGGCTCTGTCGGGCTCTGTCGGGCTCTGTCGGGCTCTACTGCGCTAAACTGGGCTCTGTCGGGCCCTGTCGGGCTCTGTCGGGCTCTGTCGGGCTCTACTGGGATCTGTCGGGCTCTGTCGGGTTCTACTGGGCTAAACTGGGCTCTGTCGGGCCCTGTCGGGCCCTGTCGGGCTCTGTCGGGCTCTGTCGGGCTCTGTCGGGCTCTGACGGGCTCTACTGGGCTCTGTCGGGCCCTGTCGGGCTCTGTCGGGCTCTGTCGGGCCCTCTCGGGCCCTGTCGGGCCCTGTCGGGCCCTGTCGGGCTCTGTTGGGCCCTGTCGGGCCCTGTCAGGCTCTGTCGGGCCCTGTCGGGCCCTGTCGGGCTCTGTCGGGCTCTGTCGGGCTCTGTCGGGCCCTGTCGGGCTCTGTCGGGCTCTGTCGGGCTCTGTCGGGCTCTACTGGGCTCTGTCGGGCTCTGTCGGGCTCTGTCGGGCTCTGTCGGGCTCTACTGGGCTCTACTGGGCTCTGTCGGGCTCTGTCTGGCCCTGTCGGGCCCTGTCGGGCTCTGTCGGGCTCTGTCGGGCTCTGTCGGGCCCTGTCGGTCTCTGTCGGGCTCTGTCGGGCTCTGTCGGGCTCTACTGGGCCCTGTCGGGCTCTGTCGGGCTCTGTCGGACTCTGTCGGTCTCTGACGGGTTCTGTCGGGCTCTGTCGGGCTCTACTGGGCCCTGTCGGGCCCTGTCGGGCCCTGTCGGGCTCTGTCGGGCTCTGTCGGGCCCTGTCGGGCTCTGTCGGGCTCTGTCGGGCTCTACTGGGCCCTGTCGGGCCCTGTCGGGCTCTGTCGGGCTCTGTCGGGCTCTGTCGGGCTCTACTGGGTTCTGTCGGGCCCTTTCGGGCCCTGTCGGGCTCTGTCGGGCCCTGTCGGGCCCTGTCGGGCCCTGTCGGGCTCTGTCGGGCTCTGTCGGGCTCTACTGGGCCCTGTCGGGCCCTGTCGGGCTCTGTCGGGCTCTGTCGGGCCCTGTCGGGCTCTGTCCGGCTCTGTCGGGCTCTGTCGGGCTCTACTGGGCCCTGTCGGGCCCTGTCGGGCTCTGTCGGGCTCTGTCGGGCTCTGTCGGGCTCTACTGGGCTCTGTCGGGCCCTGTCGGGCCCTGTCGGGCTCTGTCGGGCCCTGTCGGGCCCTGTCGGGCCCTGTCGGGCTCTGTCGGGCTCTGTCGGGCTCTACTGGGCCCTGTCGGGCCCTGTCGGGCTCTGTCGGGCTCTGTCGGGCTCTTTCGGGCCCTGTCGGGCTCTGTCGGGCTCTGTCGGGCCCTGTCGGGCTCTGTCGGGCTCTGTCGGGGCCTGTCGGGCTCTGTCGGGCTCTGTCGGGCTCTGTCGGGCTCTGTCGGGCTCTGTCGGGCTCTACTGGGCCCTGTCGGGCCCTGTCGGGCTCTGTCGGGCTCTGTCGGGCTCTGTTGGTCTCTGTCGGGCTCTGTCGGGCTCTACTGGGCCCTGTCGGGCTCTGTCGGGCTCTGTCGGGCTCTGTCGGGCTCTACTGGGCCCTGTCGGGCCCTGTCGGGCTCTGTCGGGCTCTGTCGGGCTCTGTCGGGCTCAACTGGTCTCTGTCGGGCTCTGTCGGGCTCTGTCGGGCTCTGTCGGGCTCTGTCGGGCTCTACTGGGCCCTGTCGGGCTCTGTCGGGCTCTGTCGGGCTCTGTCGGGCCCTGTCGGGCTCTGTCGGGCTCTATCGGGTTCTGTCGGGCTCTGTCGGGCTCTACTGGGCCCTGTCGGGCCCTCTCGGGCTCTGTCGGGCTCTGTCGGGCTCTGTCGGGCTCTGTCGGGCTCTACTGGGCCCTGTCGGGCCCTGTCGGGCCCTTTCGGGCTCTGTCGGGCTCTGTCGGGCCCTGTCGGGCTCTACTGGGCTCTGTCGGCCTCTGTCGGGTTCTGTCGGGCTCTGTCGGGCTCTGTCGGGCTCTGTCGGGCTCTACTGGGCTCTGTCGGGCCCTGTCGGGCCCTGTCGGGCTCTGTCGGGCTCTGTCGGGCCCTGTCGGGCCCTGTCGGGCTCTGTCGGGCTCTGTCGGGCTCTACTGGGCCCTGTCGGGCCCTGTCGGGCTCTGTCGGGCTCTGTCGGGCTCTGTCGGGCTCTACTGGGCTCTGTCGGGCTCTGTCGGGCTCTGTCGGGCTCTGTCGGGCTCTACTGGGCTCTACTGGGCTCTGTCGGGCTCTGTCTGGCCCTGTCGGGCCCTGTCGGGCTCTGTCGGGCTCTGTCGGGCTCTACTGGGCCCTGTCGGGCCCTGTCGGGCCCTGTCGGGCTCTGTCGGGCTCTGTCGGGCTCTGTCGGGCCCTGTCGGTCTCTGTCGGGCTCTGTCGGGCTCTGTCGGGCTCTACTGGGCCCTGTCGGGCTCTGTCGGGCTCTGTCGGACTCTGTCGGTCTCTGACGGGTTCTGTCGGGCTCTGTCGGGCTCTGTCGGGCTCTACTGGGCCCTGTCGGGCCCTGTCGGGCCCTGTCGGGCTCTGTCGGGCTCTGTCGGGCCCTGTCGGGCTCTGTCGGGCTCTGTCGGGCTCTACTGGGCCCTGTCGGGCCCTGTCGGGCTCTGTCGGGCTCTGTCGGGCTCTGTCGGGCTCTACTGGGTTCTGTCGGGCCCTTTCGGGCCCTGTCGGGCTCTGTCGGGCCCTGTCGGGCCCTGTCGGGCCCTGTCGGGCTCTGTCGGGCTCTGTCGGGCTCTACTGGGCCCTGTCGGGCCCTGTCGGGCTCTGTCGGGCTCTGTCGGGCCCTGTCGGGCTCTGTCGGGCTCTGTCGGGCTCTGTCGGGCTCTACTGGGCCCTGTCGGGCCCTGTCGGGCTCTGTCGGGCTCTGTCGGGCTCTGTCGGGCTCTACTGGGCTCTGTCGGGCCCTGTCGGGCCCTGTCGGGCTCTGTCGGGCCCTGTCGGGCCCTGTCGGGCCCTGTCGGGCTCTGTCGGGCTCTGTCGGGCTCTACTGGGCCCTGTCGGGCCCTGTCGGGCTCTGTCGGGCTCTGTCGGGCTCTTTCGGGCCCTGTCGGGCTCTGTCGGGCTCTGTCGGGCCCTGTCGGGCTCTGTCGGGCTCTGTCGGGGCCTGTCGGGCTCTGTCGGGCTCTGTCGGGCTCTGTCGGGCTCTGTCGGGCTCTACTGGGCCCTGTCGGGCTCTGTCAGGCTCTGTCGGGCCCTGTCGGGCCCTGTCGGGCTCTGTCGGGCTCTGTCGGGCTCTGTTGGTCTCTGTCGGGCTCTGTCGGGCTCTACTGGGCCCTGTCGGGCTCTGTCGGGCTCTGTCGGGCTCTGTCGGGCTCTACTGGGCCCTGTCGGGCCCTGTCGGGCTCTGTCGGGCTCTGTCGGGCTCTGTCGGGCTCAACTGGTCTCTGTCGGGCTCTGTCGGGCTCTGTCGGGCTCTGTCGGGCTCTGTCGGGCTCTACTGGGCCCTGTCGGGCTCTGTCGGGCTCTGTCGGGCTCTGTCGGGCCCTGTCGGGCTCTGTCGGGCTCTATCGGGTTCTGTCGGGCTCTGTCGGGCTCTACTGGGCCCTGTCGGGCCCTCTCGGGCTCTGTCGGGCTCTGTCGGGCTCTGTCGGGCTCTACTGGGCCCTGTCGGGCCCTGTCGGGCCCTTTCGGGCTCTGTCGGGCTCTGTCGGGCCCTGTCGGGCTCTACTGGGCTCTGTCGGCCTCTGTCGGGTTCTGTCGGGCTCTGTCGGGCTCTGTCGGGCTCTGTCGGGCTCTACTGGGCTCTGTCGGGCTCTGTCGGGCTCTGTCGGGCCCTGTCGGGCCCTGTCGGGCTCTGTCGGGCTCTGTCGGGCTCTACTGGGCCCTGTCGGGCCCTGTCGGGCTCTGTCGGGCTCTGTCGGGCTCTGTCGGGCCGTGTCGGGCTCTGTCGGGCCCTGTCGGGCCCTGTCGGGCTCTGTCGGGCTCTGTCGGGCTCTACTGGGCCCTGTCGGGCTCTGTCGGGCTCTGTCGGGCTCTGTCGGGCCCTGTCGGGCCCTGTCGGGCTCTGTCGGGCCCTGTCGGGCTCTATCGGGCTCTACTGGGCTCTGTCGGGCTCTGTTGGGCTCTGTCGGGCCCTGTCGGGCCCTGTCGGGCTCTACTGGGCTCTGTCGGGCTCTACTGGGCTCTGTCGGGTTCTGTTGGGCTCTGTCGGGCCCTGTCGGGCTCTGTCGGGCTCTACTGGGCTCTGTCGGGCTCTACTAGGCTCTGTCGGGCTCTGTCGGGCTCTACTGGGCCCTGTCGGGCTCTGTCGGGCCCTGTCGGGCCCTGTCGGGCTCTGTCGGGCTCTGTCGGGTTCTGTCGGGCTCTGTCGGGCTCTGTCGGGCTCTGTCGGGCTCTACTGGGCCCTGTCGGGTTCTGTCGGGCTCTGTCAGGCTCTGTCGGGCTCTACTGGGCCCTGTCGGGCCCTGTCGAGCTCTGTCGGGCTCTGTCGGGCCATGTCGGGCTCTGTCGGGCTCTGTCGGGCTCTGTCGGGCCCTGTCGGGCTCTGTCGGGCTCTACTGGGCCCTGTCGGGCCCTGTCGGGCCCTGTCGGGCTCTGTCGGGCTCTGTCGGGCTCTGTCGGGCCCTGTCGGTCTCTGTCGGGCTCTGTCGGGCTCTGTCGGGCTCTACTGGGCCCTGTCGGGCTCTGTCGGGCTCTGTCGGACTCTGTCGGGCTCTGACGGGTTCTGTCGGGCTCTGTCGGGCTCTGTCGGGCTCTACTGGGCCCTGTCGGGCCCTGTCGGGCCCTGTCGGGCTCTGTCGGGCTCTGTCGGGCCCTGTCGGGCTCTGTCGGGCTCTGTCGGGCTCTGTCGGGCTCTACTGGGCCCTGTCGGGTCCTGTCGGGCTCTGTCGGGCTCTGTCGGGCTCTGTCGGGCTCTACTGGGCTCTGTCGGGCCCTGTCGGGCCCTGTCGGGCTCTGTCGGGCCCTGTCGGGCCCTGTCGGGCCCTGTCGGGCTCTGTCGGGCTCTGTCGGGCTCTACTGGGCCCTGTCGGGCCCTGTCGGGCTCTGTCGGGCCCTGTCGGGCTCTGTCGGGCTC
>NW_027017360.1:0-123555 GCF_036013445.1 Caloenas nicobarica
CCTTTCCTTTCCTTTCCTTTCCTGTCCTTTCCTTTCCTTTCCTTTCCTTTCCTTTCCTTCCTTTTCCTTTCTTTCTTTTCCTTTCTATTCCTTTGTTTTCTTTTCCTTTCCTTTCCTTTCCTTTCCTTTCCTTTCTTTCCTTTCCTTTCCTTTCATTTCCTTTCCTTTCTTTTCTTTCTTTCTTTATTCCTTTCCTTTTCTTTCCTTTCCTTTCCCTTTCCTTTCCTTTCCTTTCCTTCCTTTCCTTTCCTTTCTTCCTTTCCTTCCTTTTCCTTTTCCTTTCTTTCCTTCCCTTTTCTTTCTTTCTTTTTCTTTCCTTTCCTTTCCTTTTCCTTTCCTTTTCTTCTCTTCTCTTTTCTTTTCTTTTCTTTTCTTTTCTTTTCCTTTCCTTTCCTTTCTTTCCTATCCTTTCCTTTTCTCTCCTTTCATTCCATTCCTTTCCTTTCCTTTCCTTTCCTTTCTTTCCTTTCCTTTCCTTTCCTTTCCTTTCCTTTCCTTTCCTTTTTTCTCTTCTTTTTTATTCTCTTTTTCCTCTTTTCTTTTCTTGTCATTTCTTTTCTTTTCTTTTCTTTCTTTCTTTTCTTTTCTTTTCCTTTCCTTTCCTTTCCTTTCTTTCTTTCTTTCCTTCCTTTTCCTTTCCTTTTCTTCTTTTCTTTTTCTTCTCTTTATTTCTTTTCCTTTTCCTTTCCTTTTCCTTTCCTTTCCCTTCCTTTCCTTTCCTTTCCTTTCCTTTCCTTTCCTTTCCTTTCCTTTCCTTTCCTTTTCCTTTCCCTTTCCCTTTCTTTCTTTCCTTTCTTTCCTTTCCTTTCCTTTCATTCCTTTCCTTTCCTTTCCTCTCCTTTTCTTTTCTTTTCTTTTCCTTTCTTTTCTTTTCTTTCTTTCTTTTTCTTTTCTTTTCTTTTTCTTTTCTTTTTCCTTTTCTTTCCTTTTCCTTTCTTTTCTTTTCCTTTCTATTCCTTTGTTTTCTTTTCCTTTCCTTCCTTTCCTTTCCTTTCCTTTCCTTCCTTTCATTTCCTTTCCTTTCTTTTCTTTTCCTTTCATTCCTTTCCTTTCCTTTCCTTTCCTTTCCTTTCCTTTCCTTTCCTTTCCTTTCCTTTCCTTCCTTTCCTTTCTTCCTTTCTTCTCTTTTTCTCTTTTCTTTCCTTTCCTTTCCTTTTCTTCCTTTTCCTTCCTTTAATTCTTACTTCTTTTTTATTTTTTCTTCTTTCTTTCTTTCTTCCTTCCTTTCCTTCCTTTCCTTCTTTCCTTTCCTTTCCTTCCTTTCCTTTTCCTTTTCCTTTCTTTCCTTTCCTTTTCTTTCCTTTCCTTTTCTTTCCTTTCCTTTCCTTTTCCTTTCCTTTTCTTCTCTTCTCTTTTCTTTTCTTTTCTTTTCTATTCTTTTCTATTCTTTTCCTTTCCTTTCCTTTCCATTCCTTTCCTTTCTTTCCTTTCCTTTCCTTTCCTTTCCTTTCCTTTCCTTTCCTTTCCTTTCCTTTCCTTTCCTTTCCTTTTCCTTTCCTTTCCCTTCCTTTCCTTTCCTTTCCTTTCCTTTCCTTTCCTTTCCTTTCCTTTCCTTTCCTTTCTTTCCCTTTCTTCTCCTTTCTTCTCTTTTCTTTCTTTCCTTCCTTTCCTTTCCTTTCCTTTCCTTTCCTTTCCTTTCCTTTTCCTTTCCTTTATTTCTTCTCTTCTTTTTTCTTTCTTTCTTTCTCTTTTCTTTTCTTTTCTTTTCTTTTCCTTTCCTTTCCTTTCCTTCCTTTCCTTTCCTTTTCTTTCCTTTCCTTTCCTTTCCTTTCCTTTCCTTTCCTTTCCTTTCCTTCTCTTCTTTTTATTCTCTTTTCTTCTCTTTTCTTTTCTTGTCTTTTCTTTTCTTTTCTTTTCTTATATTTTATTTTCTTTTCTTTTCTTTTCTTTCTTTTCCTTTCCTTTCCTTTCCTTTCCTTTCTTTCCTTTCCTTTCCTTTCCTTTTCTTTCCTTTCCTTTTCTTCTTTTCTTTTTTCTTCTCTTTCCTTTCCTTTTCCTTTTCCTATCCTTTCCTTTTCCTTTCCTTTCCTTTCCTTTCCTTTCCTTTCCTTCCTTCCTTTCCTTTCCTTTCCTTTCCTTTCCTTTCCTTTCCTTTCCTTTCCTTTCCTTTCCTTTCTTTCCTTTTTCTTTTCCTTTCCTTTCCTTTCTTTCCTTTCCTTTCCTTTCCTTTCATTTCTTTTCCTTTCCTTTCCTTTCCATTTCATTTCCTTTCCTTTTCCTTGCCTTGCCTTGCCTTGCCTTGCCTTGCCTTACCTTGCCTTCTTCTTCCTTTAATTTCCTTTCCTTTCCTTTCCTTTCCTTTCCTTTCCTTTCCTTTCCTTTCCTTTCCTTTCCTTTCCTTTCCTTTCCTTTCCTTTCCTTTCCTTTCCTTTCCTTTCCTTTCCTTTCCTTTCCTTTCCTTTCCTTTTCTTCTTCTTTCTTTCCTTTCCTTTTCTTTTCTTTCCTTTAATTTCCTTTCCTTTCCTTTCCTTTCCTTTCCTTTCCTTTCCTTTCCTTTCTTTTCCTTTCCTTTCCTTTCCTTTCCTTTCCTTTTCCTTTCCTTTCCCTTCTTTTCCTTCCTTTCCTTTCCTTTCCTTTCCTTTCCTTTCCTTTCCTTTCCTTTCCTTTCCTTTCCTTTCCTTTCCTTTCCTTTCCTTTCCTTTCCTTTCCTTTCCGTTCCTTTCCTTTCCTTTCCTTTTTCTTTCCTTTCCTTCCTTTCCTTTCCTTTCCTTTCTTTTCCTTTCCTTTCCTTTCCTTTCCTTTCCTTTCCTTTCCTTTCCTTTCCTTTCCTTTCCTTTCCTTTCCTTTCCTTCCTTTCCTTTCCTTTCCTTTCCTTCCTTTCCTTACCTTTTCCTTTCTTTTTCCTTTCCTTTCCTTTTCCTACAGTGACCCGCAAATCCAAACCCCACTGTACAGCTATAACAGTGTGGCTGTGCAGGGTTGGGGCACACAGGATTTTCTCTCACAGCCAGATCTCCCGCGAGAGAACTGAAGGACCAACAGAGCAGAGTCTGGTCTTTGACCACGTGTGCTGGACACCCTGGGGAAGCTGCCCCAAGTCAATCATCATGGACTGGCCTCTCACAACCTCCACATCCAGCACTGACCTCTAACCCCATCTCAGAGAGGTTGATCTTCCCTCCATGGAGGAACATTGAACTAGTAGGTCAGAAGTCCATATTTGCATTGTACAAATGAGATGTAAACATGCACATCATTTACATGAGGTGAAATGAACCCAAGTGAAAAGAAACATGTATGCCTTTGGGTTCAATGAAGACCTGTGGGACAGACAGTGTCCTGAGTTCACTTCACATTGGAAGTAATATCCCATGGATAACTGCCTGAATGCAACGCTGGGATGTTTCTCCAAACTTCTCCACAGTTCTCCTCACTTTTTTCTGGTCAAGTCCTGTGCCATAAGGAGGATAATGGATAGGTATGGTATTATGAGCTCAGTTGTGTCTCAGAAACTCATAATCCAATAAGAAACATGTGGCTGTGGATGGGACTGTGAGGTCAGTTCTGTCTGGAGGTGACAGGCCAGCAGCAGGGACATGGCTGGGAAAGAACCTCTGCCAAAGTACCCACAGGCTCTCTCCAGGAAGAGGGCTTGAAAATGGTTTGTCATGTCTATTCTTACTGAATACATGACAGGACAGCAGCAGGCACATGGTCATGTCTATCATAGAAGCTGAAAGGCCAGCAGCAGTAATGAGATTTAGAAGATCATGGTGAGGTTACTCCTCTCTGGTCGGGTGAAAGACCAAAAGAAGGCTAATGTGTTGGGTTCCCTGCTTGAAGGGCATTTTCTTGGGTGGTTGAGCTTTCCTTGGTAGTGGGAAAGAACAGGATAGAGAAAAAAATGTTTATCACAGTGTAACTTGGAAGGTGGAGACTGGATATCAGGAGGAAGAAATGTCACTGGAAGGGCAGTGCTGTGGTGTAAAAGGTCACCCAGAGGGAGTCTACATCAGCCCATGGCTTTGTGTTCTGAAGAACAGCCAGTGAGGCTGCAGACACATCAGTGAAGGAACAGAAATGCTGGGGTGAGAGCAGGTGGGGAAGCAAGATGGGTGTCTACAGCCTGCAGGGAAAGAGAGGCAGGTGTAGCACCATGTAGAACAGCCTGTGATGGAGATGACAAAGGGCACTGGCATGGTTGGAAGGCACCAACAGAATCAAGGTCTTTGTCCCCTTGGCCATGGCAGTTGTCTCTGCCACTGAGGCCCAGGAAAAGACATGTTGTCCTCATGGCCCTGAGGCTTCTTTACCTCCTTGCAACCCCATGGGGAAAGTGGAAGTTGTTGTACCATTGTTGTCCTTCTCTCAGCCTTGCACGCCCCACCTCCCATGGTCCCAGGAGGAGCTCTGAGCCATGTGTGAGGGACAGGATCCCCCTTCCCATTGCCAAAGCTTGAGGAGGTGCTTGGCAGCAAGATTCCTCAGACTGAGCCATGGGGTGAAGGGCACAATCAACCATACTTGAAGGGCTTCTACACTAATGCGCGCAGCATGAGGAACAAGCAAGATGAACTAGAAGCCTTGGTTCGGTCCCAGAGATATGATATAATTGGCATTAGGAAAACCTGGTGGGATGAATCCTGTGACTGTTGTGCCATGATGGATGGCTACAGGCTATTCAGAAGGGATAGGCAGGGTAGGAGAGGCGGGGGGATGGCACTGCATGTAGCGGAGGGGCTGGAGTGCATGGAGCTGGCAGTTGGCGATGGCAAAGTTGAGAGCCTCTGGTTGAGGATTAAGGGTCAGACAAACAAAGCAGATGTCGTTGTGGGTGTCTACTACAGGCCACCCAGCCAGGATGATGACACTGATTAGTTATTCTTTAAGGAATGAAGTGAAGCCTGCAAATCATCTGCCCTTGTCCTTATGGTGGACTTCAACTTGCCAGATATCAACTGGGAGTATCACACAGCTGTCACCAATGGGTCCAGAAGTTCCTGAAGCATTGGATGATAGCCTCTTGGTACAGGTACTAAGGGAACCGACCAGGAAAGGTGCCTTTCTAGATTTGATTCTAACAGAGAGGGTCTCGTGGGAGATGTGGCGATGGGTGGCTCCCTTGGCCACAGCAGCCATGAAGAATTCAGGTTTATAATCTTTGCTAATAGGAGGAAAACTTCCAGCAAGACTTTAACAGTAGATATGAGGAGGGCAGACTTCAGGATGCTCAGAGAAATACTTTGGAAGATTCCCTTGGAAGAAGCTTTTGAAGGTGTTGGGGTCCATCAGTGTTGATCATTTTTTAAGTACCACCTACTAAGAGCACAGGACCAGGCCATTCCAAAATGCTGAAAATCTAGTAGGCGAGATAAAAAGCCAGCTTGGTTGAGCAGGGATCTACTTCTCGAAATACAGCGAAAAAAGAAATTACACGGTCAGTGGAAGCAAGGTCAGGCAACATGGGAGGACTACAGAGATGCTGCTCGCCATTGTAGGGAGGAAATTCGCACTGCCTCTGCTCAATTAAAATTGAAGCTGGCCAATAATGTGAAGGACAAAAAAAATTAGACTTTTAAAAAATATATTACCGGCAATAGGCAAACTAGAAATAACATTGGCCCATTAATTGATGAGCATGGTCATCTTAACAGGGACATAAACAAAGCTGAGACATTTAATGCTTTCTTCACCTCAGCCTTCAGGACCCATGATGGACTTGGGGGCCCCCATAACCCCAGGCTGGAAAACCATGGCTGTGAGAACAATAAACTCCCAATCAATCTGGAACTTGTACGGGATCCGCTACTCCAGCTAGATCCCTACAAGTCAATGGGTCCTGATGGGCTTCATCCAAGAGAGGTGGCTGATATCATAGCAATACCTCCCTCCATGACTTTTCAACGCTCTTGGGAACCTGGAGAGCTCCTAGAAGACCGGAAACTGGAAAACGTTGTCCCAATCTACAAGAAGGGCAACAGGGATGACTCTGGCTACTACAGGCCTGTCAGCCTCACTGCTGTGCCTGGCAAAATCATGGAGAAGATTGTTCTGGGAGTTATCAAAAAACATCTGAGTGACAGCACAGTCATTGGTCCCAGCCAGCATGGGTTCATGTGGGGGAAAGTCTTGCCTGACCAACTTAATTTTATTCTACAACAAGGTTACCAAGGGAAGCCTATCAACATGATCTTTTTGGATTTCAGTAAAGCCTTTGATAGTGTCTCTCACAGTATCCTCCTGGACAAGATGTCCAGCACACACCTGGATAAACACACAGTGCAGTGGGTGAGCAATTGGCTGATGGGACGGGCTCAAAGGGTTCTAGTAAATGGGGTTATGTTGGGCTGGTGACCAGTCACTAGTGGGTTCCACAGGGATCCATCTTAGGGCCAGCACTCTTCAATGTCTTTATAAATGACTTAGATTGAGGACTTGAGGGGTTGCTTAGCAAGTTTGCCGATGACATAAAATTGGGCAGAGCTGTTGACACTCTTGAGAGCAGAGGGTCCCTGCAGAGGGATCAGGACAAATTGGAGAACTGGGCAATCACCAAACGCATGAAGTTCAACAAGAGCAAGTGCTGTATTTTGCACCTGGAACATGGCAACCCCAGCTGTAAAGACAGACTGGGCAACGAGATGCTGGAAAGCAGCTCCTCTGGGGAGGATCTGGGGATTTTGCTCGACGGCAAGTTGAACATGAGCCAACAGTGTCCCTGGCAGCCAAGAGGGCCAACCATGTCCTGGAGTGCATCAAGCACAACATTGCCAGCTGGGTGAGGGAGGTGATTGTCCCGCTCTGCTCTGCGCTGGTGCGGCCTCACCTGGAGCACTGTGTGCAGGTCTGGGCGCCACAGGATAAAAAAGATACTAAGCTGCTAGAGAGTGTCCAGAATAGGGCTACGAAGTTAGTGAAGGGTTTGGAGAGGAAGCCGTATGAAGAGTGGCTAAAGTCACTGGGTTTGTTCAGCCTGGAGAAGAGGAGAATGAGACTCATCACAGTCTACAGCTTCCTCACAAGGAGAGGAGGAGGAGTAGGCATCGAGCTCTTCTCTTTAGTGACCAGCAACAGATCCTCAGGGAATGGTAAGAAGATGTGCCAGGGGAGGGTCAGTTGGACATCAGGAAAAGGTTCTTCACCCAGAGGGTGCTGGACACTGGAACAGGCTCCCCAGGGAGGTGTCATGGCCCCATCCTGACAGTGTTCAAGAAGAGACTGGACAACGTCCTCAGACATGTGATGTGAACTGTGGGGTTGTCATATGCAGGGACAGGAGTTGCACTTGATGATCCTTGTGGGTCCCTTCCAACGCAGGATATTCTATGTTTCTTTGATTCTAGGAACTGTTCCTGAAGTAGAAACAGCTCATTATGGGGGCCTTGAATTGCCTTACAGGTTTAAACTGGGTTTCGATCTGGACCGTTGCTGTGTTTGGAGGATCCTGTCCTTAAAAACCAGATGAATTAACTTCTACCACAATGCCTGGCAGTTTATTCCATCACTGTCACAGCTCTGTCTCCAACACTGACAGCTCCAGCTCATCCAGTCAGGTCCCTGGTTGAGGGCATTGCCTCACATCTGGGCTGAACCACCCCAGCTGTGGCACCAGACAAGCTATTACTTGCCATAAGGAAACCTGGTACCAAGTGTGCAAAATCCCATGTGCGCAAAGGCTTTGCTTCAGAGCAGAGACATGACATGGTCAAAAGATTGCTGAATGTGTTTCTAGCCCTAGAACTACAAACCCAGAATAAAATGCCTAACTCATTCAACTGAAGATATTCTTCCCCCTCAGCTTGGAGAAATTAGTTCCTTTGCTGTGACCTTCCTGGCACCCTCTCTAATGATGGAACAAGAAAAGGCAATTCTCAGCCTCAAATTGTTTTCTAATTATAAAAAAATCCACTGCAGGAAAGAAGTGTCTCTGTAGAGGTGAGAGAAGGAACATCAATGATGACTTCAGCCTGTTTCACAGCATGGTCCCCTGGAGCCCCAAGGTGTCACGGTCCATTCGGTGATGGACTCATGATGGTTCGTTTACCTTGATCTCAAGGGGCAAAATTAAGGCAACCAAAATGCCAAGGGGTTATAATTCAATCAAGCAATGTTGCTTTATTAATTTGCCTGTAAAGCGGCATGCGATAGAAGGAGAGTAGAGGAAAAGGGAAAGGTAAAAAAGAAAAGGCGGAAAATGAGGCTGGGTTTACCACCAAACGAGCTCCAAAGGCGTCCCTCTGGTCTCGGGTCCCGTGACGAGAGTCCTGCCGGTCCTCCGTCGTGGTTCAGGGTCCTCCGGTGGGGAGATCTCCATGATGTCCCATCAGGAGTTGTCTTTTATGCTTCTTCACCCCTCCTTACTCACGTAAATCGAGGCCAACCTCTGCCTTTATTGCGCAATCCAGGCTTAACTGTGCAGGCCCAAAAAGTCCCTGCTTCACTTGCCAGGGCCCGTCTGCGCCTGTGTCGCCTCGGTTCAGGGGTCTCTTACCGGTCCGTTGGGTGACCTCAAGAACCTTGGCAAGCCTCTGCGCATGCTCTTCTTTGTTGGTCTTTGTTACAGGGAGGCGGTGGGGGGCAAGTCTGGCTCAAACACCAGGTGAAAATCCATCTTCTGGACAGCAGTTATTGTCCTCGGGTCGGAGAGGCCTTTGTAACGCAATTCCTCTCAGGTGGTGGGGGTAAGTTTGGCTCAGGCAGCAGATAGAGTCCATAGAGCACCTGTAGCCCCCAGGTCGGAGAGACCTGCACAACACAATTCCTTGCTTCAGGCCTCTCTCCAAATCATTGTCCAGTTCTTTCTCTCAGTCCATTCTGTTCTCCAAGTTTTTTTTTTAACAGAGCCCACATGACCACTGCCAGCAAATGTCCAACAACAACTCCGTCACCCAGTTCCTCCTCCTGGCATTCACAGACACACGGGAGCTGCAGCTCTTGCACTTCTGGCTCTTCCTGGGCATCTACCTGGCTGCCCTCCTGAGCAATGGCCTCATCATCACCACCATAGCCTGTGACCAGCACCTTCACACGCCCGTGTACTTCTTCCTCCTCAACCTTTCCCTCCTCGTCTTGGGCTCCATCTCCACCATTGTCCCCAAGTCCATGGCAAATTCCCTCTGGGACACCAGGGACATCTCCTTCACAGGATGTGTGTTGCAGATCTTTTTTTTCCCCTTCTTGATCACAGTGAATATTCTTTTCTCACCATCATGTCCTAAGACCGCTGCGTTGCCATCTGCAAACCCCTGCACTACGGGACCCTCCTGTGCAGCAGAGCTTGTGTCCACGTGGCAGCGGCTGCCTGGGCCAGTGGGTTTCTCAATGCTCTGCTGCACACAGCTAATATATTATTACTACCACCATGCAAGGGTAATGCTGTGGGCCAGTTCTTCTGTGAAATCCCCCAGATCCTCAAGCTCTCCTGCTCACACTCCTACCGCAGGGATGTTTGGCTTACTGCAGCTAGTTTCTTAATAGCATTTTGGTGTTTTGTTTTCATTGTGCTGTCCTATGTGCAGATCTTCAGGGCCGTGCTGAGGATCTCTTCTGAGCAGGGACAGCACAAAGCCTTTTCCATGTGTCTCCCCACCCTGGCAGGGACATGAGCTATAGCCAAGGGGAAAAAGACCTTGGGGCTTTCAAGGACATCCAGCCTTATCGGCAGCCTTGGCCATCTCCACCACAGGCCGTCAGGCAAAACAGTGGAACAACAAAAGTCTAAGCTAACCCCAAACTCCCAGTGGAACAGAACTTCCAAACAGAAGTATCCAAAGTCGTCAAGGAACCTGAACTAACAGAACTAACTAGCTGAAAAAGCTGGTTCCAGCTTTATACCGAGCATGACACTAATCATAGGGAATATTTCACTGATCAGCCTGGATGTCAATCTATGTGCTGTCCTGGCTGTGCCCCCTCCTGCCAATTTGCACCCGCAGCTGGATGGCCAAAGAAGTCATTCGTTTTCCTGATAACAAGCAATATATCAGTGAGTTCTTACATTCCTTTCATACGAAATCCCAAACACTGGAAAGCTACTGGAAGAAAATATTTGTTCCATCCCAGGGAAGAAGCAGCGTTATCTTATGATTCTCAGAGTAAATCTAAAAAAAGACCATTCTAGCTATGAAGGAGAAAAGACTCTAACTACACAAAGAAAATTAACTCAGTTTCAGTTAAACCAGCACATTTCCTCGGCCTCCACACTTCAGCAGGATAGAGAAGCCTGGGTCGCTTGGCCTCTCCACACATGACCCCAACCCTATCTTGGCAGACTTTCTCTGGTCACGTGACAGCTCCTCCACATTCCTCCAGAATGAGGAGCCTTCCACTGGGACATGCCACTCCAGATGTGACCACATCAGTGCCGAGTCAAGGTGGACAATAACTGCCCTTGTCTGGGTGGCCATGCTCCTCCCATTGCAGCTCGATATGCTCATGGTCATATTCCTGTTTAACACCACTGGCTGCTCTGGCATCCCTCATAATCCCCAAACCCTTCTCCTGGAGGCTGCTCCTCAACCAGTCATGTCTGAGCCTTCCTTGATGTGTGGGTGTTATTGTTTAACCTTGTAGACAGGTAAGTCCTACACAACCACTCGCTCACTCATGATTTCATATGGTATGGAACATCCCTTTGGTCATTTGAGGTCAGCTGCCTCTGCTGTGTCCCCTCCCAATGTCTCATGCACCTCCAACCTACTTGCTGGTGGAGCAGCATGGGAAGCAGAAAAGGCCTCAATGCTGTACCAGAACGGCTCAGCAATAACTACAGCACTGGTGTGTTATCAGTGCTGCTTTGCACACAAATCCAAACCATGGCACTATATAGGTTATTACGATGAAAATTAATTCCGCCCTGGCCAAAGCCTTACAACAGGGTGGTTTTGCCCCCTGAATGCACAACACCAGAAGCTCAGAAGGAGAAGATTCCTTCTCTTAGGCAAACTTCTTCAGGATTCTGTGGGTCAAGTCCCAGAGTTTTTCAAAGTCTGTTTGGAGTGAAGCTCTGTTGTGTCAGCGGTTAACATGTGCCTGCAAATGGCTCACCTGGTTTGTGATGCCTCTAACAAGATCACATAAAAAGGAACTAAAGGACATGACATACAGTAACTAAAAAGAGGAGACACTAGGTCAATGAAATTGCAGTGAGAAAGCTGGAGCTCCACCTTGGAATAGATGATGAACCTGTCAAGAGCTTGAGGGTCAGGATTATCCAGGCAGACCAACGTGGGTGACCTTTTAGTGCATATCTGTTGTTGACTGCTTGATCAGGAAGAAGTGGTTGAGGCCCTCTTCAGGACATGGGAAGTAGCCTCATGTTCTCACAGCCTGGGCCTCTAGGTCTTGGAATCGCACCACCTTGGTAGCTTCCTCCAGCGCAGTATACTAGGGCACAACCCATCTAGAAGGGATATCAATGATAACTTCCCCAGTGTGCAGAGACAGGGTTAGGAAAGCCAAAGCCAACTTGACCTGAATCTTGTGAGTAACCTGAAGGACAACAAAAAAGGTTTCTCCAAGTACATAAGGATTTAAAGGAAGACCAAGGAAAACGGACATGGTATATGGTTCAGGATATGAAAAAGCCCAAGACAGTCAATGTTTTCCTCACCTCAGTCTTTACTGCTAGGATGGGCCTTCAGGCATCCCAGAGCCCTGAGACCAGGGGGATATCTGGTGCAAGGAGTCTCGGGCTGGGGAACATTTAAACAAACTGGACATACCTAAGTCTATGGGAACCGAGAGGATGCACCCATGAGTATTGAGGGAGCTGGCCGATGTCACTGTGAGGTCACTCTCAATTATCTTTTAAAGGTCATGGTTACTGGAGAGGGCCCTGAGGACTAGAAAGAAGCAAATATCAATCCTATCTTGAAAAAGGGCAAGAAGGAGGATCTGAAGAACTGTCATTCTGTCTTCTCTAACATCCTGCTGGACATGAAGAATAGGTTAGATAAGTGGAAAGTGAGGTGGACCCAGAACTGACGGAACAGTCAGGCTCCGAGAGTTGTGACCATTGGCACAAGGCCCAGCAGGAGGTACCATGAGGAATGGTGAAGGGCACCAAAGCTTGGCCCGTAGTCTGGGAGTTCCCAGAAGGAATTTCCGGTGGCTCCAGCACCCAAGAGAGCCCCTGAGCAGCAGCAAGTCCTCTTCTGACTGTGGAAAGCTGCTCTGGCTGGGAGCACTGGATGCGTGTTGCCAACCCAGCATCTCCCCACTCAGGTGTTTCTTGGGTCCCTCGAACCATCACAGTGAAACTGGGGAGAGCACTGGGGGTCTGGGGTGAAGGAGATAGAGTGTGGAATGGGGGTCCTAGGCCAGTTTCTCCTGGCAGTTAATTTAGCAACAAGCCAGACTGGCTATTGGGAGAGGGTCTCTTCTTGAGGGCCCCAACGGGCATGGGAATCGTGCACAGTCTCCTAAACTCTCCTCTGCTGCCGTTTCTGTTGGGAATCACAGAGGATGCCAGTCCTGCAGAGGACCCAGGAGAGGCCTTGTCCTTCCTGTGGTCACAGGTGGAACCCAATCCTCCAGCTCAGCCTCAGCTGAGGAGACCTGTCAAGGGGTGACTTTGGCGGTCAGGGTGACACACAGGGTGGGGAAGGTTGTCTTAAGGACATGTACTGGGCACCAGGACTGAAGTACCACAGCAAAATGACGTGGCTTCTAGGTGAATACTTCCTTATATGTATACCCTATATGTGTCATATGGATACACATTTTCCACTAACACAGCCAACTGCACCAACAGAGAGACATGGCAGGGCTGGGGAGGTGAGGAGCAAGGTTGTCCATACAGTGATGGACCTCAAGAAGACTGCTTTTCTTACTGGTCCTCACGTCCTTAGGAAGAACTCTGCTTTGATACCAGTTGGAGGATTCTTCTATCACATCTGCAAAGTGCTCTTTACATAACTTCCTCTCCAGCTACACTCTTGAAACTTATCTAATTGTCAAGGTTTACTGCAAGGCGACAATAAACCATGGCAGATGCTCTCTGTTAACCTCCCGCCCTCCCTGCTAAGGAAATGTGATAAGAGGGAAAAGGGAGAGAGACTTGCAAGTTGCAAAAAGTTTTAAATGCTTTACTAATGCTACTAATAAATAGAGAAAATAATACAAAATATACAAAACCAATCTTGAATTTCCAGGGGTAGCGCAGCGCCTTTAACCCCCCCGCGGCAGAGCTGGTGTCACTCCAGCCACTGCAGGGCAGACACCCAGAAGTCCTGGGCAGGACTCTGCAGCAAACCAGAACTGGATTCAGGGATGCAGGGTCTGGAACCAGGCCCGGGATCACAGGCATGACAGGCGGGGTCCTCTTCAGATGCCGGCCATGGTCAAAGAGAGCGAGACTCTTGTGACTTTCCACTTTTATAGGGTGTATGATGTGTATGGGATGGAATACTCAGTTGGTCAGTTTTAGTCACCTATTCTGTCTGCACCTCCTTGCAAATACACCCCTCTCACAGAATGTGCGAAAATTTATCAGAATCTTGAGTTGCTCTTGCAATAAATCTAAACATGAGCCTCTTCTGCATTCCATTGGTCGTCTTATCAGATCTGGAGCGAACGGTGTCTCAAGAAACATGCAGCTAAATTCAGAAATTGCAGTTACTTAGAACTACTTAGCTGAAAGGAAAATTCACTAAAAGAGAACTGGTCTTGTTTTTAACAAAACCAGGACACTAATTAAGTGTACAAGTCCTGAAGGCCAGAGGTAAATGATAGAAGCGAGATGGATCTATAGTCTTCTCTGACACTTGCCAGGCCCAGGCAGATACCTCAGGTACACTGGGGCTTCTAGAGGTTTGCACTGGGTGTTTATGGTCAGGCCATGGAGCTCTGCCTGAAAACCTGATGAATGCTCTCAGTACTTAAAAAAAACCCAAACAGATAAACCCCAGAACTATTCCATTATTTGAAATTACTCGATATTTTTTTAATATGTCAGTGGAATTTATATCCTGCCAAAATAAGATTTTTCAGAATGTGTAGGATTTGTGGGAGAAGAAATGTTGACCTTACCCAGTGGTTGCATTGCCAGTACTCTGTCGATCATGCTGTGTATTTAATCTCCCTGACCTCTAAGGTGTTCCTACCTGTCCTTGCCCAGCTCACCATGTCTGAAGTCATCTCTGCAGGAGTCTGTCTGGACATTTGCACTTTCCAATGTTCTCCAGAGGTTCTTCCTCCACTTCCTCTGATCATTCAGAGCCCTCTCGCCTCTCACCCTGCTTTGAGCTTCAGGCAAGTAAAGCTGAGTTGTCTTTCGGCAGTCTCTCTCATACTCCCTGTAGGCAACTCTTCACTTGTGGTGATGGACCTCACTGGAAGAGGTTTATACTAACCATACAGCTGAGAAGTAGATTTTATTTTTCATTAAATGCTACTGGTTTTGTTTGGTTCGTTGGGCTTTTGGTTTTGGTTTTTTTTTCCACTTAAAACAACCCTCTGTGCCTGTTTACATCCAGTTCTCTAAGGAAAGCAGGTAGGAATTCCTGCAAAGGAGCCGTAACAAGCAGGTGCAAACTTCAGTGGAGAATCTGGTGTAAAGAAAAGTGATGTAACTGCCAGGGGGCCAATGAGCAAAATAGAGAGGTTGGAGAGGTGAGGAGCAAAGTTGTCCATGCCGTGTCTAGCCCCAAGGGACTGCTTTTCCCACCCGTCCACACCTCCTTAGGAGACACTCTACATCAGTACCTGTGGGAGAATTCTTCTGTCACTTCTTCAAAGTGAAAATGTCCCCTTTACCTACCCCCGGAAACCTAATTAGCTATAAAAGTCTTTAATACTTGGAAAAAAAGAAGGAAGAGAAATGGCTTGTTAGGCCTTTTTACATTTTAATGAGCCCGTGGTGTATTTGAGGCTGAGTCCATGAACCTCAGGTAAGGAGAAGAGACTGAACAAAGCTCTCAAGAAGGCGAAGGCAAAGGCAAAAGCAAAAACCCAAAGTTACCTGAAGCATTAATGGGGCCCACTCAGGGCCATTAATGACAAAGCCTCCCCAGGGACTCGTTAGAGCAGACCTCCTTCCCCAGCACATCGCCGCGTGCCCTTCTTCCTTGAGCCCATGGAGACCAAGAGCACAGCAGCACAGCCCTATAGGGCTCTTTAGCCTGGCTTTGCCTTCAGCTCTGGAAGAAGAGCCCAACATCCAGACTGTAGCACTGTGGAAATCCCCTTTTCTGACAGAGATACGACACAGAAGACCAGCTGTACCATCATGCCAGAGATAGGTACAAAGGCCTCTGGGTCAGACAGACTGTGTTCCTGTCTCTGGAGAAGTGGAGTGGATGCAGCCATTCCTGGACAAACGTGGTTATCCCCACCAAACACTCAAAGCAGAGGAGTTTCCTGAGATGAGCAGGAAATCCTTGGGAGGAGAGGCAGGCAGCTCATTGCTGCTGGAAGACAAGTGATTGAATGAGCCTTTTCAGTGTGTCATTGAGCTCCTGGTTCCTCATGCAGTAGAGGAGGGGGTTCAACGCTGGGGGCAGCACCAACTACAGAACAGCCGCTACCTGACCCAGAACTGGAGAGGAGGTGGAGCAGGGCTTCAGGCAGCTGAACAGGCCAGTGATGCTAACCGAAGAGACGACCACCACGTGAGGGAGGCACATGGAAAAGGCTTGGTGCTGTCCCTGCTCAGAGGGAAACCTCAACACAGCCCTGAAGATCTGCACACAACAGCACAAGGAAAACACCCAAAAGCCAGTGAGACACTAACCACAAGAAACCCAACTTCTCTGAGGTAGCAGTCGGAGCAGGAGAGCTTGAAAATCTGGGGCATTTTACAGAAGAACTGGTCCAGAGAATCGGCTGGGCAGAGCGGCAGTGAAAATGCCCTGGTGGTGTGCAGCCTGCATGCTGCAGGGCAGGGCCTGGGGGCCAGCGAGCACCTGCCCATCAGCACCGTAATACAGCTGGGGCCAGGCTGTGCTGAGGGGCAGCTGTCCTGCGGCAGCAGGAGAGGCCAGGAACGATGCTGTTTGCTCAGCACTCTCAGGGTGCTGCGCATCTGAAGGACACCAGGGCTTTGGGCTTCTTGTTCCAGCTTTATTAAAATCTAGCCCTTCTCCTTAGCAGAGCTGCACCTCCGCCAGGCTTAGCGGGGCCAGCAGCACAGGGCTCGCAGGGTGCATCTTGATCTTGGCTGCTCCCTTGGATTGCTCAGGATGAGGGTGGTCTGAGTTGCCAGGGAGCAGATGGAGGGTTCGCTGTCCTCCTCCAAGGGCTGAAGGGCTGCAACAGAAAGAAGCAGAGCCCAGAGGACCTCCCACGCCTGCAGAGACCCCCCAGGCATCCCCTCTTGACCATGCTCCCTACTCACCACTGCAGATCTCAGACAGCTTCTCCTCCTCCCTTCGGTCCCTCAGGGGCCGTGCAGCGAGCCCTGGCCACAGAGTTCTGTCAGACCCCTGCTCCCTCCCCTCACCAGAGCTGACCCCAGAGGAGACCAGGAGCTGAGATGGTGGGACCGAGCAAGGTGGCCACCAAGGCCACCCGTGTGGGAAGGGCTGGCAGAGGGAGGCCAAGGCCCTGCACGGGGCAGTTGAGGCTCTGGCAGCCACAGGGCTGCTCCTTGTGCCAGGGCAGCGGCAAGGACTGGGGCCAGGCTGCCGAAAGAGGGACCCCGGGGGCTGTAACTCACCGATGAACCTCACGGCCGCCTCTCGCAAGCTGGCCTGAGCATCCCTCAGGTACGGCAGGCTCTGACTCAAGTAGTCTTCAGCCCTGCTCCTGTCCTGCTCCAGCTGGAGAGAGCACAAGGGGATGGGCATGTCTCTATCCACCCCCCACCCTGAGCTGGCCAGACCAGGCCCTCCTCCCAAGAACCCACATTCCCCTTCCCCCCCAGGGCAAATCCCACCTCCCAGCCAGGAGCCCTGTGGGGCTGAGGCTGAGAGGGAGACACAGTCAGAGGGGTCCCAGGGGTGCTGAGAGCCCTCCCACCCACTGGGTGCAGGGAGGCGAGTGGGGCAGAGAGAAGAGCCCTTCGGAGCTCTGTTCTTGAGGACAGGGAACAAGGATGCAGCTCCGAACTGCAGCAGGGCAGGCAAGGCACATCTGCAGAGCCCACAGCCCAGACATGTGGGGCAGCCCTCATCCGGCTTGGGCCTTGGCCCTTGGGGATTGTCCTCACCAAGCCCTCTCCAATCCTCCATGTCTGCTGTGTCTGCACCAGGTGTTTGAGCTGTTTGCACTTGAGCAACTCTGCTGCAGCAAGGAGGGCTTCGCTGGCGGCCTGCAGAACAGCAGAAGCTGGGAGATGGCACCACGGTCTGGGGATGGAGACTTGGTGTCCCCGTCCTCTTGGCTTTGTTCCTGGCGTGATCCTGCCCTTTGGGAGTGGGGACATGCCCTGGCCCAAACATCTGGGGCTTTCTTGGGCACAGCCATGGGGGACAGGGTCTGAGGGTCAAAGCTCAAGCCCCAGCACCTGCATGGACAGCTCAGAAGCCCGTAGGGACATGCCTGTTCAAGCCTCCGTGGCCACGGGCTGCTGCTGAGCCCTGCAGAACCAGGTAGGGCAGGTGGTGGAAATGGCCATGGCAGCTTCTCTATTGCCGTTCGTGCAGGGTCTGCAGGGACTCTTCCTATGGGCTGCGCTGGAGGAGGCTGCCAGCTGCCCTGTCCCCTGGTGCTCGGGCCACACGTGTGGTGTCAGCACACCCTCCTCTGCCTCAGTGCTCAGCGTGGAAAGCCGTACCTTGGCCACGCTGTCGCTCTGGTCGCTCAGATGAAAGAAGAGGGGGAGCAGTGCACGGCGCACATAGCTCTTCATCCTCTTCTTGTCGCGCCCCATCACTGATGGCACCAGCTCTCTGAAGAGGCAGATGGAGAGCTCTCGCAGCTGACTGGACTCCTGGAAGGAAGGAAGGAAGGAAGGAAGTCGGACTTCAAACCCAGCAGCTCTCTGCCCACGGCGAGCAGGTGCAGTATCGGGGCTGATGTGAGGGGAGATGCTCCAGGGTCAGATTGTGCAGCAGGGAGCCGTGCTGGGCTGCAAAGCCCACAAGTCACCCCATGAGAGCCCAGGGGAGCACACCCTGCTCCCAGCGCTGCCCACGGGGCTGGGCTGAAGGGCAGCTGTCACTGCAGGCTGCCCACCCGCAGGGCTCAGTCTCCTACATCAGCCTTACATCGTCAAATTGGGGCAGGAGCTTTTCCGCCAGCTGTTCAACAATGGGGCTGGTTTCCTCCCTCTTCAGCTGACCCATCACACTGTGGAAGAACGCTAGGACCTTCCTCTTGATTTCTGTGTTGCCGTAGTCGAGCAACCCCATGACTTGTGGCAGGAGGGACTCTATTTTTCTTGCCTGTATGAAAAACAGTTTCCTTTTCATGCAAGGGTCAAAGACCACCCTGGCAAAAAAAGCTGGTCACTGAGCACCAGCCTCCTGTCTGGCTTCCTGGCAGGTGGTAGCACAGGAATCTCTGTGGCAGCCTCCTGGCAGGTGGTGGCCATGGGCACACCAATAGGGATGCAGGAGAGCAGGGCCAGGGTGGGGAGGGAGGAAAAACAAAGACTCCCTGTGCCCTGCTCAGCCGTCCGCTTTACCCACAGGCCTGAAAGGGTAGATGTCTTGGAGAGCCTCCGTGCCTGAAAAGCTCCCCAGGCAGCCATCAGGCCCCAGCAAGGCAGGGAGGCCATTTGGAGCACTCACCCACTGCCTGACTCCCAGCCAAGGCCAAGTCACTGCCTCACCCACTGCCCCAGCCCCCAGCTGCCAACATGGCTCCCCCTGACACCACCCTGCTTACCATGTCATGTCTTTCTGACCCACTGATGAGGCCTTCAGGAAACAGGGAGTCTGTGGCCAGGAGTCTTCTGCGCAACTTTTTTAAGATCTTCTTCAGAGGCTGGGGCATGGAGATCATCACCTCCCACATGGCCATGGCGGTCCTGCAAGCCGGAGCGCTCTGTCAGCAGGGCAGCCTCGGCCACAGCAGCGTGGCCGGGCTCAGCGCTGCAGGACGGTTGGGATGCCCTGGGCAGCAGCAGAGGGCTGAGCTGGTGCTCCCCGTGGGGCTAGCAGGAACGCTGTGGGGGGCTCTGGGCTGGCTTGCTCAGCTGTGGCTGCTGCGCGCCTGGCTGACCCCCAGGGCTGGAAATCGTGGTGGGATGGAGGGTCCTGCTTCTTGGGGGTGTCCTGCAGGATTCCTTGGCTCTGGCAGCCAGAGCGTCTCTGGGCCTTTCTCCCCACAGGGAACAAGCCCGCATGGCTTTTGGGGCCGGTACCTGTCTCCTGGTGGAGCAATCCTCAGCAGCGTCGTGAGCACCTTCCCAGGTCTCCTGTTGGCCATCAGGAGAAGCAGGGACTCCACGCTCTGCCGCGCTGGTGCCATGCTGATGCTCTCCAGGTTTTCGTGGATGCACCTCATGATCTTTGGGAGCTGGAGGGGACACAGGTGAGGATGGTGCTGCCACTGGAGTGCAGCCATTTCCTCAGCTGCCCTTTCCATCCCTCTCTGCCACCTTCACATGTCTTCAGGTGCCTGAGACACTGGTGGTTGGGAGGGAGGGATAGAGAAGGGAACAAGGCCTGACTTGTCTGAAGGGCAGGGCAATCCAGCCACAGGCCACTTACATCCACCAGCCAGAAGTCAGGGAATTCCATGACTACACCCAGCAAGTCTGTTGCCCGCTTCTTGTCAAAGATGCTGGTGTCTCTCATCGCGGTGATGAACACAAGGGTGATGTCTGTCCTCTCAGAACTTCTCAGGTATCTCGCACAGGACTATGGAAGGAAGGGAGGAAGGGAGGAAAGGAGGGAGGAAGGGAGGAAGGGAGGAAGAGAGGAAGGAAGGAAGAGAGGAAGGAAGGAAGGAAGGAAGGAAGGAAGGAAGTGAAGCCAAGTCACACCAAGTGCCCTGATGCTGCTGCTTAGGCCGGGCAGTGCCAGCAGCCGGGCAGAGATGCCTGGCAGTGCTGGCGGCAGTGCCCACAGCAAAGCTGGCAGCAGGGGTGGCAGTGACTGCTGGGGAGGATGAGAGGCCTCAGGGTGAGGGAGGAGGGTTGGGCTCATGGGCACAGGGTGCTGGCTCTGCCGCCAACCAGGGCTTGCTGGTGGCCAGGAGGACTGGGGCTGCTGCTGGGACACTGGAGCACAGCCCTTGCACCGTCCCTGCTTGGGGACAGCAGGAACTCTCTCTAGCAGAGACAGGGAGGCCATGTCAGTCCCGCTGATTGTGGAACGCCTATGCTCACACAAGCCCCCAGCTGATGCCACCCACAAGAGTGCCAGCAAGAGCTCATTACCATGAGGTTGAGTTTTAGCCAATCTTGAGAGGAGCTGTCAGGATCTTCCAAGTGGAGCTGTCCTCCTTGATTCCTCCTGCCTAAACAGCGGGGAAACACAAAAAAACCAGTAAGACACAGCAGCTCTGCCAGCAAGCTTCCCAAACTGCCCCGAGATCTGCCCTCAAGATGGCAGGACACAAGCGGTCAAGGAGAATTCTGGAGGGTGTCAGGAATAGCTTCTTGCTACAAGCACTGGAAGGACAAGCTGGGAGGACACAGAGATAGAGCTGGTCTTCACTGACAGGGAAGACTTGGCTTTGGGACGTCAGAATCAGTGGGAGCTTTGGCTTTGGGAACCACAAAACAGGGGGGTTCAAGATCCTGAAAGGAGGGAGGAAGGAGAATGGAAGAGAAGAGATCCTGGATTGCAGAACAGCACTCGGCTGCTGCAGCAAAATGACAGCTGGGACGCTGCGGGAAGCAGCTGGGAGGGGCAAAGGAGTTCAGAAAGAGAAGCAGAGCCATCGGGAGATGTCTGTGTGTAAAGGGATGAAGCCCAACACAACTTCTCTTACTGTTCTGTCCAGCCAAGAAGAGAGTGAGGCACCGAACAGCAGCCAAAGCTGCCTCTTCCCTCGAAGATTTGAAAAGGAGGAGATGCCCCAGCAGTTGTCCCAGCACTGGGATCTGGATGTCTCTATAGCTGACAGGGCTGCGTCTGTCTCTCTGAGAGCGGTCCCAGGCCTGGGTGAGGGAGGCAGAACAGTCGGAGGGTTGAGGGCAGGCAGCTGGTGCCAAAGCCCTGAACCCAAGTGTGTGTCCAGGGCTGACTCTGTGGGCAGTCAGGGCTTTGCAGGGTCGTGCCAGCCACAGCTCCCAAAGCAGCTGGCTGGGCAGCAGCCCCAGGTGGGGAGGGCTGCAGGCTGCTCTGGGCTGCAGGGATGGGGAGACAGCCTGGCCGGAGGGTGCCTGGCTCCTTACCTGCAGTGTGGGATGTCTGGACAGCACAGAGCTCATCTTCTCAATCCTGCCCACAGCCCTCTCCCGCACACGTTCTCTCTCAGAGTTGGTGTAAGTCAAGAGCATCTGGGAAGAGAGAAGCTTCTGGTGAGCCCTGGGAGCAGCCAGCGCTCCAGCAGAAGCAGCACCACTCAACTCCTGGGCTGGACTTGCCCAGTCCATTAAGGCTTCCTCCGGTCTGGAGCAAAGCCTGTAGTGGGGTTCCTACCCTCGGATACCTTGCAGGCTTGGGACAAATGCCCCAGGCCTGCCCTGTGGCCAGGCAGGAAGGCAGATGCCACCCTCTGCGGCCACCGTGCTGCAGAAGAGCCTGGTGGGCAGCCCCCGGTTCCCCAGGGAGGTGGGCACCCTCCCGGCAGTGGCACAGGGTGGGACTGTCCCCTCCAGAGTGGACACTGTCCCCCCAGGGTGAGGAAAAGCCCTTGTGAAGCCCACTCTTTGTACTTGCGAGACCTGGAAGATATTCTGCAGCAGCTCGCTGACTCTGGAGCCCGAGGAGCCAAGCACCAATGTTTGCAGCATGTTGTCCATGGCTTCCACGGTCTGCAAGAAGACAACGAGTTTTTGCCATGTTTCTTGCTGTCTTTCTCACACCCAGAGGACTGATCTGAACTGCCAGTACCAAGGGACAACTCCTGTGGTGATTCGCTGTGCCTGAGAGAGACCCAGGGGCAAATAATCTGCTACAGGCAGAGCAGCGCATGGCACTGGATGTGGCCAGGCCAACAGGCAGGGGATGAAGGGAGGAGGGTGTGAAAGCAGAGCTGAGACCCTACCCTGCCTTGGATCTCTAGTTATATCGCAGTACATGGTGGCATGGGAGCAGCCGGAGGGACTGTGGGCTCCTGTAGCTCACCCAGCACTTACTTTTAAGTAGAGGTAAGGGCCCATGTCCCGCATTTCCTCTTCGGGAGGAAGCAAGAAGACACTAGAGAAGCAGGCTTGGAGAAGGCTTGTCTCCTTGCCCTCCAGCGCCCTTTCCACTGCGCTGCAAAGAGAGAGGAGCGAGTCACACTCTGGTATTTGGAGCAGTGCCTTGAGGCCTCGTGCAGGGGTCCCTGGGAGGGATGGGCAGGTACCTCAATTCGGCAATGGCAAGCATGGCGTTCCACCGCACTGCCGTGCGCAGTTGGCCCCTGGCCTCCTCTTCCAGCAGCATCTGCAGAGCACAGCTAGGATGGGACCTGGCAGCTGCCAGCACCCAGTGCCGCCAGTCCCTGGCCCTGCCCAAGCACTCTCCTCACAGGGTTCCAGTGCCAGGGGGCCTCACTCCCTTCCCCAGAGCCACCAGCTATCCCCTCACCTTGATATTCTCTGCCAGCTTGTATCTCTGGCAGAAGAGATCGAGGCCCTGTGGAGGGCCGTGGCGCCTGCTGTTGTAGAACAGGTCACAGATACTCCGAAGAAACGGAATCTTCTGGCTCTCCTCCTGGCAGCCAGGGAGCAGAGAGGCAAACAGGGAGTGTGAGAAGGGGGACGCAGGGCCAGCGGCACCGCAGAATGGGGCTGCGGTTCTATGTGGACACCTGGGAGAAGCAGCTCTGCCCAGCCAGCACCCTCCAGCAGCCCTGCAGCAGAGCCCCCGTCAGCAGATGCCGGCACAGCTGCCTTCGAAAGGGCCACGGTTACCTTTTCTGTACTGCTGAGAAAGGCCACGATGAAGTCCACACGTCTCCTTTCAAACTGGTACACAGGTAACCAGCCAGCATCTAATAAAGGAGGGGAGCAGGGAGGGCTGCAGAGAGGGTCTGGTGGCAGCAGAGAGCAGAGGAAGGAGCTCTGCCCTCCGTCCAGCCCCATGCCTGCTCCCCCAGCACAGTCTTCCCGTGTGTGTCAGGGCTGGAGGGTGCCCGGCAGACAGGCTGTGATGCTGGAGCCAGGCAAGATGGGGAAAGCACCCAGTGCAGCAGGTGAGGAACTTGCTTCAGATGGGCAGGAAAGGTCCCCGTCCCACAGCATGGCTGCCTCCTGCCAGCCCAGTTGCCTCTTGCTGACTGTACCCTAGAGCACGAGCTGGGTCCCCTCTGCCCGCAGAGGCTGTGCTGGGGCCGGCTCCCAGCTCGGAGCAGCCCTGGCATTCAGGCAGCATCATGCCCACCACCCATGGGACCCCTGCTGCCAGCATGCCAGGAAGCGTGTTCCTGGTGCCGAGCAGGGAGCGCTCACTGGCCTCATCCCACCCAGAGAATCAGGGCCCCTCACTCACCGATCTGCAGTGGCTGGACCGCATCCACCTGGTTGGGCTGCGGTGGAGGTCTGACCTCCTGGGGAGCCCCAACCTCCTCCTGCCAGGCCACCCTGGGGCGGCTGGGGGGTCTCTCCTGCCAGGCCGGCCTTGGGCGGCTGGGGGGTCTCCCTGCCATTTTGTGGACAAAGGCAAGGACTAAAGATAGGGAAGGCGGACACTTCAGCAAAACGCCTCGGTGCTGCAGGTCTGCCAGAGGCAGCGGTGAAAGATGTGGGCTGCGCTCCTGTGCTCCTTGCAGGGAAAAGAACTGAGCTGCTCTCAGGAGCTCCTTGCCGTAAGTCTGCCAGGGGCAGCAAGGAGTCTGCTGGGGGCAGCTAGAGTTAGGTTGTGGTTGGACTTGATGATCTTAAGTGTCTTTTCCAACCAAAATGATTCTATGAATCTCCGAAAGGCGTGGGCTACGCTCGGGGCTCTCGCCAGCTCCGTGCTCGCACCCTGTCCCGTCACCGTCCTGCCGGACAGTGCCGGCTGGGGCCCGCAGCTGCACTGAGCACATGCAGGGCAGTGGGTGTCACCAAGTGAGGTCACAAAGGGCCCCACTGTGACCCTGGGCCTGGGGAGGGAGGTCAGGGTGTCCCCTTGGGAGGCACAGTGTCAGCTCAGCCCTGGGCACCTGGGTGCTCTCAGGGTGGCCTTGGCAAAATTTGAATCCCAGTTTCCAGAAGTTCCACCACCCACTGCTCTTAGCATAGTCTTTAACAGTCCATTGCTCTGCTCGATTTTCCCGGAGGCTGGTGCATGACAGACGATGGGACAGACCCACTCAATGCCGTGCTCCTTGGGCCAGGCGTCTATGAGAAAGTTCTGGAAAGGAGTCCCGTTGTCTGGCTCAGTTCTCTCTGGGCTGCCACGTGTGCTGGATGCACTCGACCCCCCAGCCAAACCCGCAGCAGTTTGGTCCAGGCTCCAGAGGAGGGAAGGGCCTGAGCCATAGCCAGGCCAAGAACTCCTTTCAGGAGACCACAAGGAAGCAGAATGGCAACTGAACGCCGGGAACTTGTGGGCACAGGGAGTCTCGTGCAGACTTTTCCTACTGTGTGCAATTTGACCATGAGTCAACCACTTCATTCTATAAATACGACAGTCTGGATGAGCTCACTTTGAGCTCTGCCTGCTAAATAAGTGAGCTGCATGGCAATGTGTTGATGAGTTTTTACAGGACTTTGGTCATCTGAATGTGAACAACCCAGTGTTTCAAAGATAGTCATTGTGTATTGTCAGCCAGGCATGTAGGAACAGCAGGAGGAGAGAAACTTCACAAATGCAGGTGCAGCGAGGAAAGCAGCCAGTTCTGTATAACCGCAACTGTGTAACTGCAAGTCGCATCCTGAACCATTTGCTTTTGCCAAACGGATAAGACCGTTACTGCTTGCTTTTGCCAAAAGGATAAGATTCTGCTTTCTTGTGATAGATAATAATAACTGATCAATGCTCTTCTTTCTCTGTGTAATAGAAAGTCATTGTCTGTATAATAGACAATCATCGTTCAAGTTGAAACATAGATGTAATACGTAATCCTGTAAGTTGTAACATAGACATAGTACATAATTGTGTTGAAAAGGTATAAATACTTCTGTGTAAGTAACAATATATTTGGCTCATGGTGATCATATTGGTTGTGTCATGAAGTCCATTCGAACCCTCGCGTCAGGAATGGTTTTACTACTCACACATCAGTGGATGAGCCAAATATAAGTTTAATATTAATCATTTAGCTTAAGTAGATGCACACTAAATATAATGAATTATTTAGAGACATAAGGTTGTATGATTTTTAATATACTCTTTGCTTCATGTTGCTTGGTAAGCTGGATTTGCTAAAATTTTAAACTGTAAAGTTCTGCTCATGTTTACCAAAAGCAACTACAAGCTACACTGAACACTTAGAAGATAAGGCCTATTTTGCACTTCACCGAGAAGAAAGGCATTATGCAGACAAAACAGTACCTGCAAGGTTATGGACCATAAACGATGTCTACAGCTGAACAAAACAAAGGCCCACATGGAATTAGAGAGGAAGATCCAATGAGAAGCAAGAGGACCCCAAGTGAAACACTGCTACTGGACTGAATCATGGTATGAACGGTCTATTAAAGATATAAAAGGCTATGCTTTCCTATGCACGGGTGGGACCTCTGAGCAGGTACCCAGCTTGAGCCAGCCCTCCTGCTGTTCTACTCTATTAATTACATGTTTTTCCTAAGAATTTTGTCTCCTGAAAGTCAGATCTGCATATGGTTATCAGGCATCGCCTGAAAGTTCGCCACTGGAGCTTTAAACAAGGACTCCAGAGCAAACAGTTATCAGGGAGAGTATGCCTGAAAGTTTGTTTTTGCAAATGGGTACAGGCTTCCCCTGAAAGTTTGCCTTTGGAGCTTTAAAATACAGAGTAGAGCGAACGGTTATCAGGGAGAGAAGAATCCTGACAGTTTGCACCATGATGGATACGGCCTCGCCTGAGAGTTTGGCTCCGGATCTCCAAGACACAGACTCCAGAGTGAACGGTTATCAGGGAGGGAAGGCGCCTGAAGGTTTGCTTTGTGAATGGTACAGGCACCTGGACAGAAGGTCAGCAGCATTCGGCTTGGTATATCTCCCTCATGCAGCAAACAACAGAGTGAACCTGCCACCGAACTCTTTAAGTTGCACTTCTCTTTAAGAAATCTAAATGTTGTTCTGCAGTAAGCAGAACCCTAAATTGCTCCCATGTCACCACAGGACTTGCTTTTCAAGGCTCAGCACAGTGTTGCGGGCAGTGTCACGGGGCACAGCGTGTGTTTCCAGCCATCTGGTGGTGGCTCCACCATTGTAAGCACAGAGCTCTTGCCATGGCAGGTTTGTGGCAGTGTGATATAGTCAATTTGCCAGGCCTCTCCGTATTTACACTTCAGTCATCGCCCCCCATACCACACAGGCTTTGACCGCTTGGCTTGCTTGATTGTAGTGCATGTTTCATAATGGTGAACAACCTGTGCAACAGCGTCCATGGTCAAGTCCCCACCTTGATCATGAGCCCATCTATATGTTGCATCCCTTCCTTGATGACCTGAGGCACCGTGTGCCCAGTGGGCCATCAATAATTCAGCTTCATCTTGTCAGTGCAAATCTACCCCAGCCACTTTAATCTCGGCAGCTCGATCCCCCAGCTGGTTGTTCGCATCGGGTTCTTCAGTGCACCCACTCTTGGGCACATGAGCTTCTACATGGCGCGCTCTCACAGGCAGGTTCTCCAGCTGGGCAGCGATATCTCGCCAGGATTCAGCAGCCCCGATGGGTTGGGCTCTGCGCTGCCAGCGGCTCCGCTTCCATTGCTGTAACCAGCGCCACGGGGCATTTCCCACCATCCACGAGGCAGAGCAGATGTAATAAACCCATGTTGTAAATTTGTTAATCAAACCGGTACGTTATCTTGTGCAAACATTTATGAAACAGTACAATTGGGGAAATGTATTAGAGTTGTGTGGGTGAGGTGAGCTGCGCGTGTCCGGAGGGGGGGTGGGGTCGCTGCCTGCGGTGTGGAGGGAAAATGTTGCCTCTGTCCCGCAACCACCAGAGAGCCTGAGGAGACCCCCACCTGGCAACCAGACATGCAGCTGCAGAAGACGTCGGGCTAAATTGTATCCACTTGGAAATCTACCTGGAGACCGGAAAGTTATAAAAGAGGGACTCTGGGGGGGTGGGGCGCCTGCCGTTGGTAGAGCTGAGACTCCCCGGCCACCCAGCGCTGTTTTGCCTGCTAACGGCTTGCTTAATAAATTCTAATCGGATTAACGATAATTGAGATTGGCATATGATTCGCGATCCTCGTTTATAACAGCAGAGATGAAGCTTCTCAGACGCTGGGGCCTCTTCAGCCCGTCAGGATGGCGGGTGCTGGGTCTGGTGGGGCCTCTGCCCCACGGCGGGGGCTGTGGCCCAGGGGACAGCAGGGGCCACGACGGTCGGACACGGTCGGCGGTGGCGGCGAGAAGCTGGATGGCCCATGGCTGCGTTCCAGCGGCACGGCCCGGGATACTGACTGTGTGAGCGGGTGGTGCCACGGAGACGCGGGGCCTGGAACATGGGGGTGGCCGGGGGGACGGGAGGGACGGGGAGGGTGGCAGAGAGGAAGGGGCCCCGGGGCTGGGCCGGGGCTGCTCAAGCTCGGGGCAGACCTGACGGGCGCCATGTCAGAGCTCGGCCTGGCCGCTCATAGAGCCGCCTTCTGCTCACATCACTCTTCACCACCATTGGTCGGGAGGGCTGTCAGTCTCCAGCTCTGAGGTGATGCTGCCTGGGATTGGCTGCCTGGGCTGTCACTCTGCCCTGGTTCCTGGCCCACCCTGCCCTGAGGCGCGGTTTCCTCTGATTGGCTGTCTGGGATTTCCCCCTGCCTACTCCATCAAATGATTGGTCAAGATGCTTATCAATCATCGGTGTCCCACACTCCTGGCAGGTGTGATTGGTGCAGCCAGCACAGCCCGCCCATGAACGCTGCCCAGCTGGTTCAAATCTTGCCACCTTTCCTGCAGGCCTCAAAGCTGGATTGGCTGGTTACATATCAATCACATGACTTGCCCCGCCCTCTCAAATGTGATTGGCTGTCCTGGGTCCACTGACTCCCCATAGACTTCTGGGAGGTTGTTGCCAGGCAACCAGCTGCACCTAAAAATGAACCTGTGAGCCCTAAACAAAGGCCGTGGATGATAAAAGACACGTTAGGACCCTAACCATGAGGCTTTGGGCCCCGAGAAGGAGGCTCTGGGCACTCAAAAGGACGGGCAGGTGCTACAGATGGCGCTTTGGGCCCTGAACACGAGGGGACCCTCTTGGTTCCCACCCGAGCTGGGTTTGGTGCCTGTGACCCCACGGAACAGACACCTCTGCTGTCCAGAGTGGCCACGGAACAAACGGAGCCCAAAGCCACGGACTCCATGAGCTCAACGGGGTGTTGTGACATTTTATGGAGATTTCAGAGGGCGGCCCATGGACTGAGGCCAACTGGCTGTGTGTGACATCAAAGGGTGGTTGGTGAGGACGTATTGGATCATGTGGGACCTGAGCCTGATGTCCATGGGGTGGAACAAGGGGTGGAGAAACAACCGTCGTGGTGGTGACACTGCTCCCACGTGGAGCTCCAGAGGCTGCAGGGGGATTTCTGCTCCACCGGGGACCAGCACAAGCCAGTGGCCCGTTCATGTCTGTCACCTGCTCTGGGGCTGTGACGTCAGCAGCACCTGCACAGCAGGATGTCCTCACTGCCAACACCGGCTCTTTGCTCTGTCTCCACCTCTGTCCCCATCTCCCCGTGATCTCCTCCATCCCAGGCACCTTTCCCACCTGCTCCAGGACCCACCAAGGCCTCTCTCTGTCTCCATAGAGACTAAAAGGAAAGAAAAACTTTCCACACTGGTGCCATCAAATAACTGCATGAAATAAAAACATTTTTAAGTGAAAGGCTAACCCTAACTTTTCCCTCTCTGAATGTTTATAGTAAATGTACTGCATTTTTAAAAAAATAGTGTGGGTTTAGTTTCTACCATGAGGGTGCATTCTGTGTGCCATTGACCTTTCACACATATTATACCAATTTATTCACTCTCTCTGTTCAGTGGCCTGCTCAGCATGTCTTGTTATGTGTATAGGGAACCATCCAGAATTTGTATTTAGTTTATTACTGTTAGGTCAGCTGCTGCTCCAAATTATCTAATCTTTCATTTTCCAGTGCTCTCTTGTTGCATCCTTCGGCAGATGATGATCTTGTCACCAGGTATATCATCCTTCCCACATATAATTTGCCTGGTTCCTAGCTGATCCATGGTGCTTCACTCATTCTAAATCCTGTTGTAGGAAACTATTACCTTGCCAACAGAATAAGCCCAGGCAGGATCTCTCAGCAAACATATTTTATTAGTGATTTTGCAAGACCGGGTGTTGTACCTAAAGGTAGGCACACGGAATAGGGCAAAAAGCCCCTGCTGATATCCCCCCTCAAATCCCGGCCGCAAATTCCCTCCCCTGTTCCCCATTGGTTGATACTGCAGGGTTTCCAGACCACTTGACACCTGCTTCAGTTTACCTGTCTCATTCTTCTAATTCTAACAACCCCCTCCCCTTATTTATTTATTTAAAATATGGATTCCTGGCTCTTTGGTTACCCTTCACCCTAGCTTAACTTTTTAAATACAGTAATCAGTTTGCATTCTGGGATTATTTCAAAGTGACTTTGTTTTACGTTAAGGATTCACAGTCTGATGTCTCTCAGCCCTCCACTCTGCTGGGGTCAGGCACCAGGTCCTCAGTTTTGTAAAAACAACATTCCTTTGTTAAACGTTCCTTACACTGTTCCTGCAAGAGAAGTGGCAATCAGTCAGTGTCCCCTCTGTGGCATCTGGACCTTCCAGAGCTGGACAGCTGGTGGGAACTGTCACCATCAGCCAAGGCTCTGTGTGAAGTCTTCTCCTGGCACAGAAACAGCTCTGGCTGTGCTTGGTGAGCACCATGCTTCCCAAAGGAGAACAGCAATGCTCGCAGTGACTCCTAGGCAATGTCCAGCCGGGAAGGGGTGATTGAAGGCAGGTTGGCAGCAGACCCTGAGGCACTCCCCAGGGTGGCCACATCTGGTTCCTCCCAGCGGGATTTTGGAAAGTCCCTCCCAGCAGGATTTTGGAAAGTCCCTTCCAGCTGTGAGCGCCAGGCCAAGGGCACGGGGCAGAAACAGCCCCCACCCCTGAGGGCCTCAGCCCCCAGCTGGCCTCTGTCCTCAAACTGCGAAAACTTCCAAACAGGTTCTACCTGAATTATCTTCAGTTTTAAGAAAAAAACCCCAAACAAACGTGTGCTTCTGGATGAGGATAGACTAGGGACTATGACGTGACACTCGCAGAACGTGCTTTTTACCTCCCAGGTCAGCACTTGGTCAACGGGGCCTGATAGTCAGTTGGCTGCATTTATCGAACCACGACTTCCTCCTCATGTGATTGAGGTAACTTGAGGGGGGCAGATAATGACACCAAATGGATGCTGGGTTTGGTGTGGGGTTTTTTGGTGTTGCTTTTTACCAGATGAGTTTTATTTTCCCTCCCATACTGCAGCTTCTTCTGAGCCCTCATGCTATAGCCAGAATTACTCCAACAGTGGTTAATCCTAAATTCTGCACCCATGATGCTTCATTACTTTATACTACCAACTCAGCTTTCCAAAGCACTGAGAACTATGCTCTTGAGACAATTTAAGTCATCTATTAATGCTTAAATAAGTAAATTTTTAAAAGCCCTTATTTCTCACCCCCCGCCCCCGTCAGTCTCACTTTAGCTGAGACAACGAAAACAAATTGTCTTGATCCTGAGTACCAGAACAATTCTGTAGGTGTTCCCAGGGAGTGTTTAAAGGGGAAAATAAATATATTTGGGAATAGCTTTAGTCAATGTTAAGTTGTTTGGGTGAGTTTCCAAAATGATGCTAATTTGATACCAATGTGCAGTAAACCAAAATCAGGAGTTGAACACACTTGTTGGACTTTCATTTATGTTTGAAGTGGGGGGTGGTTCTTCTTAGGTGTCGAGGCAACTTGTAGAAATGTTTAGAAGGAGAATTTTGCATTTTAAAACTTTAAATGCTTTGTGATATCCAGCTTGCAGTCTCTTCTTTTTAAATATGGATTTCAAGTAATTTAAATGGAATAGACCCCTAAAATAGGATTCAAATACTGATGGGGTCCCCCTAAAAAGGCTTGTCAAAAGGGTCATTTCAAAGGAAACATAACATCTTCTAATGGCATTTCGATTGGAAAGGTGTTCCACACATCGCTGAGTTCTCATTCTCCCTGTCAGGATGCTCAAGAAGAAAGATCCCCACATGAGCTGCCAGAAAATGATTCACTAAATGGTGCTGTTAGTTTAGATCATGAATCGAGAGAAAATGGACTGAAACTTGATGATTCCACTTGCCAAGTCCAACCTGTTCCATGTTCGGAGATTTTATTTTCTAAAACAAATGGATTGGTTGAAACACTGAGTTGTGTTTATTCCATCTAGAATTTCTCACCTATGATGTATTCGGTATTCAGGAGCATTGTAGTGTTCCTAATTCATGTGAAATACTGAGAAAACACACAGCACGAACTTCATCCTGACACTTTGTGCTGTTATCCACTTAGAATTTGCAGAGCTGAGCGGACATATGAGAACATGTCAACTTGAGAGAAGTTTAGCTGAGATAACACTTCCTAAATTTCACAAAGTATATTTGGGGGGTGAGTGGGTATGTAGCTCAAAGTGCTCTTGTTTGACATCTAATGGAGAAATTCTGCAAACAAACAGTAGTTTTCTACTACAGATAATATTTGTTCTGTGTGTTAACTTCTGAGTTTTAATTGTAGATGCCGATAGCTTTGTCACTGGTTCCTCAAGAAATAATCTTGGAATCTCTCCCATGCACCTAGCTGAACAGCTTGTCAGATGAAATAAGGTAAAATGAGCACACTGATTAAAACAAGGTTTCCTACAAGTTTATAATTGTTTTACTTGTCTACTAATACTCTTTAATAGAAAGATTTAAATCGGTACAGAGAATTCCACACCGTGCGTCTAGTGTTGCAAACATTTATTGTTATGATATTAAATACAGATGGATGCCTCTTGTAAAATTTTTGTTTCCTCATAGAATGTTTTTCCATTTTTTTTCCCCATTGTCTGGAATGCTTTTCCTATTCCTCTTGCCCTTTTTTCCATCCTAGGATGTGTGAATGTAACTTCCTACCATCTGCTCTTTGGGAGAGAGAGCATAAATCCACAGGTTTACTTTTTTTTTTCCTAGTTGGAGGGAGGGCAAATAAAGTGGTTTTGGCTGTTCAGATTCAGAGCAGCACGTGGGGAAGACGCAGCTGTTTGGTGTGGGTTTGGAACACGATACTTGCAGAATCGAGAAAATAACCTCACCTCTGAACATTCATCTTCCAGATGGACTTTTTCAAGAGAAAAAGGTGGTTTTGTCTTGTGTAGTGCCACTAGGCCTCAAAAACATTCATATGGAAACTGCAGAGTTGGAAGCTCTGTTTGCCTGTAGAGAATCCAGGAAGATTCGTTCCAGCTTTAGCCATGAGGTCGAGAATCTTTTGACTCCATCAGCTTCTGAAACCATTTCTAACAAAGAAGTTGTTGCTGGAAGTATTACAACAAGAGCTGATCATGCACAGCCCAATATCAACGGTCAGCACAAGGTCAGAAAAAAATCCTTGGACGCTGAAGATGAATTTGGCGCCTCTCACCATCGTCTCCTCTGCTGCAGCCACGACATGGACAGGCAATGCAGCCGGGCAGAGTGACAGCACAGGCAGCCAATCAGAGGTCACGCCTCAGGTGAGGGGCGGGCACTGAGCAGCCTGAGCACCTTGGGGCCAATCAGAACCAGCATCACCTCAGGGAATGGCGGGCCCAAGCCAGGGCAGAGTGACAGCCCAGATGGCCAATCAGAGAGAGTGTCGCTTCAGGTGAACTGCACCTGAGCAGCCTCACCAGCTGGGGGCCAATCAGAGGCCACCCTCAGGGAAGGGCAGGCCTCAAACAGGGCAGAGTGACAGCCCAGGGGACCAACCCGAGGCAGCGTCACCTCAGGGAGGCGACTGGCCACCCTCCCGCCCTGTGCTGGCAAAGGCTGATGGGAGCAGAAGGCGGCTCTGCCTTGGCCAGTCTGAGCTCCAGCATGGCACATGTGGGACTGCTCCAACCAGCCCCGGGTCCCCCTTTGTCTCTTCCACCCCTCCCCCAGCTCTACCTTCTACCCCTGCCTCCCACCCCATTTTCTAGAACCACCCCTGTCTCCATGGCAGCCACCACCTCACAGAGTCAGGATCCCTTGGCTGCGCCACTCTATGGCAGCCATGAGCCACCGGGCTTCCCGCCGCCATCGCTGCCGGCGTCTGACCGTCAGTGCCGAGGGTGTGCCGGTGAGGTGACTGGGATGACAGTGGGTGGATGAGGGCGGGTCAGGGGTGATGCTTGCTATGGGGCTGCCCACCATCACCCCACCCACATCCCCTCTCTGCAGCCCAAGCGACTCAGCCATTGCCTGAAGGATGGTGAGAGGGAGGAGGGCGTGGCTGCCATCCAGCGTCTGCCTCCTGAGATAGTGAGTAGAGTGGGGAGACGGCGGGGCTGGGGTCTCCCCTCCAAGCTGGGGCGTCCCAGGCTTGATGCTCTCCCCGCCTCCTCACAGCTCCTGCACATCATCTCATTCCTGACATTGCCCGACCTGCTCAGACAGGGCCAGACCTGCTGCTACCTCCGTGAGGTGTGCGACAGCAAGGCCACCTGGGGCCACTTGTGCCCCGCTCTGCTGCTGCCAGTGCCCAGCCCTGCAAGAGGGACGCAGTGCTTGGCTGTGAGTCCCCACTATCGCCAAGGGAGGGGAGAGGAGTGGCACTTTGTCCCCCAGCCAATGACAATGTCTCTGCTTCCCCTCTCCAGACACCAAGGGGCTGTACCTCCAGGGCCTGGGCCACTGCCAGTAGCGAGTGCTGGTGGCCTCCGTCCTGTCTCCCCCTCCTCACGGCTACTGCAAGCTGGTGCCTGCCCCGCAGCACCTCTTTCTCCTTGATTATGGCGGGACCCGCTTCATCCTTCGTGACGCAGTCTGGAGTGGGAGGACAGAAAGGAGCTCGCTTGGAGAAAAATCTTCAAAGCTGTTAACATGGTAAGTCTCTGGCTCCAGGACAATACAGAAGTTCCTGGAAAGATTTCCTAAATCTGGCACATTCCACAGCCTGTGGGATCTGTCAGGAGCCTTGCAGTTTCTCCACTGCAGCATGGAGCATGTAGTTGGAGCGTGGCTTCTCTGCTGCACCTTCAGAAGGACAGGAATCCTGCCTTCTCCCATGGATAGCTACAGATTGTGAAGATGTGTGTGCAGCCAGGGGTGCCCAGGACCATCCTTCAGAGCAGGATCTCTGCGCCCCAGGGCTGTGTGCTGGGGCAGAGACTTTGTGTCCTGTCAAGGTCAGCACTCAGCCTGCCCAGGGAGCTCCCAACAACACTGTGGGAACTCCTGGCAGAAGAAGGTCCTCCTGTTCTCAAGAGGGTGCTGCATGAATCAGGGCTGCTCAAAGATCCAGATCATGCCAGGACATTTCTGAGAGCACTTATCAAGGGGAAGGTAAAGGCAGGGATTACTGCAAAGCTAAGGATCTTTCCTGAGTCTGTGTTTTCAAATTGCCCTTCTTGTAGAATGGGAGAGGGGAAAAAAAAGAGAAGTTCTCATGCTTGAACAACTCACTGACACCATTGAGCTGTAAACTTAAGTGGCCTTCAGCCACTCCTCTGCCTACAGACAGCACCAGCATCACCTTTGCTGAACCCATCAGGGTTGTTCTGACCTGCCCTTCTCCACCTGCAAACAGGAAGATGTGCCCAGGCAGAGCCCTGCAAACAGGCAGGATCTGTAGGGCCAGGGTGAGGGCACAGAGGGTGGGATGGGGTATGCACAGAGGGTATGATCCCTTCCAGTGGAGTGCCCTCTTCTGAGCAGACCCCTCGCCTCCTCTCCCACCCAGCAAAGCCTCTGCCCTCAGGGCCGGGGGCTCCAAGGCATGAACCAGCTCCTGTGCAGCCAGAGCTCCAGTTCCCTCTGCAGAGCACTGGGGCTGAGAGCAGCTGCCTGGCAATGTTGGTGTCTGGGAGGTGGCTGCAGAGCTGGGGAAGGGTGACGCTGAGTGCCCGGCTGCCTCTGCCCTGGCCTCTCTCAGACCCACCCTCACCGCATTTTCCTTCTTTCTCCACTGCTCTGTGTCACTGTTGTTGTGATCTTGTCATTGCTGTCAGGCTCTCTGGGGATGGGAGTTTCAGCTGCAGAGTCACAGCCTGATCTTGTGGGTCCTTTCCTGCAGGTGTGTCCATGGGAACACGTGTCCCAGCTTTCCTCTGACCTGTGGGGCTGTGGGCAATGAAGTCTGTGGGGCTGTGGGCAATGAAGTCTATGGGGCTGGTGAAAGAGCTGAGTCTCCCCCAATCAAATGCCATCATTAGGACACTAAGCTATCTCCTTGAGGTTTCCTTCCAAGCTGGGAGCTTCCCTCCGTGATGCAAACCTGTCCTACAGCATCTTTGTGTTATCTGAAAGCCCCATGGAGAAACATAGAGATGAAGCGACAGAGAAAATCTTGTTGGGTTTGTGAAATGAGCTGGGTGTGTCCTGGGCCAAAAGTGGGGTGCTGAGACTTAGGAAAGGGTGAGACATGTTGTGGTCTGAGGTGGATCCCTCTGCTCTCAGCAGTGCCTAGTGGCTTTTCAGGGTAACATGGGAGTATGATCAGCCTCCATCTCAGAAAGGTACCAGCCCAGGGCAGCTGGGAGCAAGACAGAGGGACAGACCAGCTCCCCTCACTCTGCACTGACCCACAGACCATCCTCTTGCTTCGCAGGACTCGCTCTGCTCTCCCTGAGTGCAGCAGAAATGCTGAGGCTTTCTGACATCCAAGAAAACTCTCCAGGGTAGATGGTGGAGGAGCTGCAAAAAACCTGTGACTTTTAAAATGCCTTTAAAATTATTTTTCTTTATCACTGAGAGTACTGTAAGGCCAGTTTGTATTAGCAGTGATTTCATCAGAAAAATTTAACCCTCAGGACTGACCCCTGTCTAGGGCCAATTCTACAGAGTTTGGCTGACTTATTAAGAGACCACGGGCAGAGACCCTGGTCTTGGTTGCACACTCTGCCAGCACCAAGCAGGGCTCCAGCTACAGAGCTGAAAGAAGGTCTCATAGAAAAAGTGTGTCTGTGTGTCACAGGGGAAGGTTTGTGGGACATGGCTTTGGTTTTTGTCAGAGAAGTCTGCACTAAATTGTCACTGTCTTTTCCTCCTATGAGATCATCCCATGTCCAGAGGCAGTAAATGTCCAACAGCAGCTCCGTCACCCAGTTCCTCCTCCTGGCATTCACAGACACACGGGAGCTGCAGCTCTTGCACTTCTGGCTCTTCCTGGGCATCTACCTCGCTGCCCTCCTGGGCAATGGCCTCTTCACGATCACCATAGCCTGTGACCAGCACCTCCACACCCCCATGTACTTCTTCCTCCTCAACCTCTTCCTCCTTGATCTGGCCACCATCTCCACCATTGTTCCTAAATTCATGACCAGTTCCCTCTGGGACACCAGGGCCATTTCCTACAGAGGATGTGCTGCACAGCTCTTTCTGTTTGTCTTATTAACTTCAACAGAGTATTTTCTTCCCACCGTCATGTCCTACAACTGCTACGTTGCCATCTGCAAACCCCCGCACTACAGGACTCTCCTGGGCAGCAGAACTTGTGTCCACATGGCAGCAGCTGCCTGGGCCAGTGGGTTTCTCAGTGCTCTGCTGCGCATGGTCAATATGTTTTTACTACCACTCTGCAAAGGCAATGCTGTGGGCCAGTTCTTCTGTGAAATCCCCCAGATCCACAAGCTCTCCTGCTCACACTCCTATCTCAGCGAAGCTGGGACTATTGTGTTTATCATTTGGCTGCTTTGTTTTCATTGTGGTGTCATACGTGCAGATCTTCAGGGCTGTGCTGAGGATCCCCTCTGAGCAGGGACAGGACAAAGCCTTTTCCACGTGCCTCCCTCACCTGGCCGTGGTCTCCCTGTTTATCAGCACTGCCATTTTTGCCTACCTGAAGCTGCCCTCCTTTTTCTCACCATCCCTGGACCTGGTGGTGGCAGTTCTCTACTCAGTGGTTCCTCCAGCAGTGAACCCCCTCAACTACAGCATGAGGAAAAAGGAGCTCAAGGAAGCCCTGAGGAAACTGATGGCTGGTGCTTTTCAAAAACAATAAACTTACCATATTCTGCACATCGCTCAGTGTATAACTCATGACAGACCCAGCCTCTCTTTAGTATATTTTGTAGTATTTTTTTGTAGTTGGGGAGAGGGTTGTTTGGGTTTGCTTTTTTAAAATGTGGTATTATTGTCCACAAAAACATGGCATTATGCATCTGACTTGTAATTCATCATCTACATTTATAGTTGAGTCACAGACTGTGTAAATGAGAAGCCGTGCTCTCTTTGTATTTATACAAAATAAAGGACTCTGCAGTTAATTGTTTGTCTGAGATCCTTCCTTTGAGACCTTTGTGAAGCTGAATACAAAGATCCCAGCGCAGAAGCTCTGCCAGAGAGCACCAGCCTTGTTCTTTCCAGAGTCCTTCTCTTTCTACTTCCCCACTCTCCTTCTCAGCCCTTGTGTTGGTGTAAGGCCTGAGGGCTCCCAAGGCTTGGTCACAGTCCTGCAGTGTGATAGTCACAGAATCACAGAATCTCAGGGATTGGAAAGGACCTTGAAAGATCATCCAGTCCAATCCCCGCACTGGAGCAGGAACACCCAGATGAGGTTACACAGGAAGGTGTCCAGGCAGGTTTGAATGTCTCCAGAGAAGGAGACTCCACAACCTCCCTGGGCAGCCTGTTCCAGGCTCTGTCACCCTCACTGTGAAGAAGTTTCTTCTCATATTTAAGTGGAACCTCCTGTGTTGATAACCGTTAATGAGGTCACCCCTCAATCTCCTCCAAGCTCAAGAGCTCCAGCTCCCTCAGCCTTTCCTCATAAGGGAGATGTTCCACTCCATCATCTTTGTTACCCTGCGCTGGACTCTCTCCGGCAGTGCCATGTCCTTCTTGAACTGAGGGGCCCAGAACTGGACACAATATTCCAGATGAGGTCTCACCGGGGCAGAGTAGAGGGGAAGGAGAACCTCTTGACCTACTAACCACCCCCCCTTCTAATACGCCCCAGGATGCCATTGGCCTTCTTGGCCGCAAGGGCACAGTGCTGGCTCATGGTCATCCTGCTGTCCCCCAGCACCCCCAGGTCCCTTTCCCCTACACTGCTCTCCAACAGGTCGTTCCCCAACTTATACTGGAACCTGGGGTTGTTCCTACCCAGATGCAAGACTCTACACTTGCCCTTGTTATATTTCATTAAATTTTTCCCCGCCCAACCCTCCAGCCCGTCCAGGTCTCTGGATGGCAGCACAGCCTTCTGGCATATCAGCCACTCCTTCCAACTTGGTGTCATCAGCAAACTTGCTGACAGTCACTCTATTCCCTCATCCAAGTCACTGATGAATATATTGAATAGTACTGGTCCCAGTACTGACCCTTGAGGGACTCCACTAGATACAGGCCTCCAACTGGACTCTGCCCCATTGACCACGACTCTCTGCCTTCTTTCCTTCAGCCAGTTCATAGTCTACCTCACTATCCGATCGTCCAGTGTACACTTTCTCAGTTCAGCTGTGAGGGTGCTGTGGGAGACTGTGTCAAATGCTTTACTGAAATCAAGATAGACCACTTCCACTGCTTTACCATCATCTATCCACTTCGTTATGTCCTCATAAAAGGCTATGAGGTTGGTTAAGCATGACTTCCCCTTGGTGAAGCCATGTTGACTGCCTCTGATGACCCTCTTATCCTTGATATGCCTTGAGATGGCACCAAGGATAAGGTGTTCCATCACCTTTCCAGGAATGGAGGTGAGGCTGACCAGTCTATAGTTACCCAGGTCCTCCTTCTTGCCCCTTTTGAAGACTGGAGTGACATTTGCTTTCCTCCAGTCCTCAGGCACCTCTCCCATTTCCCACGACTTAGCAATGATGATGAAGAGTGGTCCAGCAATGCCTTCAGCCAGCTCCCTCAGCACCCACGGATGCATCCCATCTGGACCCATGGATTTATGGATGTCCAGATTGCTTAATTGCTCCCTAACCCAGTCCTTATCAACCAAGACAAACTCCTCCATTGTCCTGCCTTCCTCCAGGCCTCAGGGGTACGGGGCTCCTTGGGACAGTCTCCAGCAGAGTAGACAGAGGCAAATAAGGCATTCAGTAACTCTGCCTTCTCTGTATCTTCTGTCACCAGGGCACCCACCCCATTCATCAGTGGGCCTACATTGCCTCTAGTGTTAGTTTTATCTGCCATGTATTTGAAGAAGCTCTTTCTGTTGTCCTTGACCCCTCTTGCCAGGTTTAACTCTAAGGAGGCCTTAGCTTTCCTAGTTGCCTCCCTACATCCTTTGACAACAGCCTTATATTCTTCCCAAGTGGCCAGCCCCTCCTTCCATGATCTGTAAACTCTCCTCTTTCACTTGAGCTTGCCCAGCAGTTCCTTGTTTAACCAAGCAGGTCTCCTGGCTCTCTTCCTTGACTTCCTACGTGTTGGGATGCTCTGACCTTGAGTCAACTTCCTCACCCTGATCTGGTGGCCTGTAATAGACATCCACAAAAGTATCACCCCTGCCAGTCTGCCCCTTAATTCTCACCCACAGACTCTCAATTCACTCCTCATTCGCCCCTGGACAGTACTCAATACATTGTAGTTGCTCTCTCACGTAAAGAGCAACTCCACCACCTCGCCTTGCTGGCCTGTCTTTCCTGAAAAGGACATAGCCATCCATGACCACATTGCAGTCATGTGAGCTGGCCCACCATGTCTCTGTAATTGCCACCAGATCATAATCTCCTGACCAAAAACAGGTTTCTAACTCCTCCTGTTTATTCCCCATGCTGTATGCATTGGTGTACAGGCATTTCAGAGAGTGAGCTGAACACACTGATTTCACCCTAGGGGGATGGGAGGCCTCCTGGTCTTCATCAATTCTAGAGTGCTGCCCTGCTGACACAAGCCCAGCTACAACCCCATCCCCCTTCGAATCTAGTTTCAAGCTCTCCAAATGAGCCCTGCTAATTCCTGTCCCAGCATCCTTTTGCCCCTGCAAGAAAAACCTTTCCCACGTATCACTGTCCAGACTGGTGTCTTATAAAACCAGCCATTATCAAAGAACCCAAAGCCCTGCCTGTAGCACCAGTTTTGTAGCAAATCATTTATGGACGGAATTCTTCTATTCCATCCCACATCGGCACCTGGAAACGGAAGGAGGGAAGAGAAAATAAATTGCACCCCAGACTCTTTCACCATTCGTCCCAAGGCCTTGAAATCTTTCTTCATTCCCCTCAGACTAGAGGATGCACCTTCCTCCCCACCTGTCTAAAAGATCAGTAGTGGGTAGTAGTCCGTTGCATGCACCAGGTTGGGAAGTGCCCTGGTAATATACCTATCAGGATCTGACAGAGCCTGACAGAGTCCGACAGAGTCTGACAGGGCTCAACAAATCCAGGCAGGGCTTGACAGAGCCCAACTAAGCCCGACAGGGCTTGATATAGCCTGACACAGACTGACAGAGCCTGAAAAGGCACAAAAAAGCCCGACAGAACCCTACAAAGCCCAACAGGGCCTGACAAATCCCAACAAGGCCCGACAGGGACTGACAGAGCCCGACAGGGCTTGACAAAGCCTGATAGAGCCCGGCAGAACCCGACTGAGTCTGACAGAGCACTACAAAACCCGACAGAGCCTGAAAAGGCACAAAAAAGCCTGACAGAACCCAACAAAGCCCAACAGGGCCTGGAAAAGCCTGACAGGGCCAGTCAAAGCCCGACAAAGCCAAACAGAGCCCAGCAAAGCCCAACAGAGCCCAAAAGGGCCCAACAGAGCCTGACCGGGCTTGACAAATCATCACAGATCCTGACAGAGTGCGACGGGGCTCAACAAAGCCCGACAGGACCTGACAGAGCCCAACAAAGCCCGACAGGGACCGACAGAGCCTGACATGGACCAACAGAGCCTGACAGAGCTCAGCAGAACCTGACCAAGTCCGACAGAGCCCTACAAAACCCGACAGAGCCCAAAAAGGCACAAAAAAGCCCGACAGAACCCAACAAAGCCCAACAGGGCCTGAAAAAGCCTGACAGGGCCAGTCAAAACCCGACAAAGCCGGACAGAGCCCAACAAAGACTGACAGAGCCTGAAAGAGCTCAAGTGGGTCCAACGGAGCCCGACAAATTCTGACAGGGCTCGACAAAGCCCGACTGGGTCCGACAGAGCCCAACAAATTCTAACAGGGCTAGAAAAAGTCCAACAGAGCCCAAAAGAGTCCCACAGGGCCTGACAGAGAGCGACAGAACCTGATAGGACTCAACAAAGCCTGACAGGGCTCAACAAAGTCTGGAAGGGCTCAACAGAGCCTGACAAAGCCCAACAGGGCATGATAAAGCACAACACAACCTGACAGAGCCCAAAAAGGCACAACAAAGCCCTACAGAACCTGACACGGCTTGACAAAGCCTGACAGGGCCTGACAAAGACCGACAGGGCCTGACAGAGCCCAACAGATGCTGATGAAGCCAAACAGGGCTTGGCAAAGCCTGACAGAGCTCGACAGAGCCTGACAAGCCCCAGTGGAGCCCGACAGAGCCCAAAAGATCCTGACAGAGACTGACAAGTCCAACAGAGCTCGTCAGAGCTTAACAGGGCTTGATAAAGCCCAACAGAGCCCAACAGAGCTCGATAGGGTTTGACAGAGCCTGAAAAAGCCTGACAGAGCCACACAAAAAAAAAAAAAAAGCCACAGAGCCGCACAAAGCCTGACAGAGCCCGACAGAGTTCGACAAAGCCCGACAGAGTCCAACAGGGCTTGACAAATCTTACAGAGCTTGACAGAACCTGACAGGGCCCGACAGAGCTTGACAGGGCCTGACAAAGCCTGACAGGGCTTGATAAAGCCAGACAAAGCCCAACAGAGCCTGACAAGGCCCCACAGAGCCCGACAGAGCCTGATAGTGCCCGACAGATCCCGGCAGACCCCAACAGGGTCCGAACGGCCCTCAATAAAGTCTGACAGGGCTCAATGGAGCCCAACAGGGCCCATCAAAGCCTGAAAAAGCCCGACAGGGCTGGACAAATCCTGACAGAGCCCGACAGGGACCAACAAATTCTGACAGGGCTTGATAAAGCCCAAAAAGGCAAGACAAAGCCCGATAGAGCCCAACAAAGCCCGATAGGGGCCGACAGAGACTAACAGGGCCTGACAGAGCCCATCAAAGCTGGACAAAGTTCGACAGAGCCTGACAGGGACAGACAAAGCCCCACAAAACCTGACAGAGACTGGCAGGGCTTGACAGTGACCGACAGAGCCTGATGAAGTCTGACAGAGCCCAACACAGCTCGACAGAGCTTGACAGGGCTTGACAAAGCCCAACAGAGCCTGACAGGGACCGACAGGGCTCAACAAAGCCTAACAGAGCTCGATAGAGCCCAACAAAGCCCGATAGGGCCTGAAAGAGACTTACAGGGCCTGACTGTGGGGGACTACGGTGGGTCCATGGATTCCCTGACGGAGGGCATGGGAACAGGGATCAGCCTTGAAGATATTAAGCCTACCCATAAGATGGGAATAAAGGAGTATCCAGAGATATTAAGGTGTAGCCGTGAGAGAGAAGGGATGTACCTGTGAGAGAGAAGGTAGTAGAAGAGTAACATTGATGACAGCAAAATTAGCCAATGAGATGTTACTGCTGTAACTTGTAACCAATAGTGAAGAGACACATGAATTGGTAAAACTGTATAAAAATGCACTTGTGGCAATAAATGGCATCTACTACTTGCATCCTGGAAGAACTTGGTCTATGTTGTTTGTCCATCTCAACTGCGACATATGGTGACCTCGACGTGATCCTGCATGAAGAAGGATCCCACATGAAGAAGAGACAGCGGTGAAGCTGTGACAGCCGATGAGGAGCTGGGGAGACGGAGCCCAGTACAGCTGATAGAGCAGCAGCAGGGAGCTGCCAAAGATCCGGATCCTTGAAAAGACACCGCGCCAAGAGTAGGTGAGCTACCGGGAACATGGGAGGGAACTTATTTAAAGAAGAAGGTATTATATTATCTACATGGAAATTGCTTCTGAAGAAGCAGGGTATTAGCCTTCTGGAATTGACTTTATGAAGGACGTTACTATAGAGCAAAGCACTATCCAAAGATCCAAAGAAACAACTGAACTGTTAACGACATGGCACTTGTTGCTAGAGACTTTGAGAGGATTAAAAGAGCAACGGGAACAGGCAGAGACAGCAGAGGGGGCTGGCTTTCCTGGGCTAGATTTGGAAGAAGAAATAACAAAAAACCCAAACAAACAAACAAAACCCCAAAAAACAAAACAAAAATGAAAATATGCACTGTTCTGAACCCCCTGTTACTAATGATTCTCCAGCACCATTTAAGCCCATGTTATCTGATCACTTGGATGAGGATGAGGGTCTGCAGCATTTTCTTGAAAAGTTAATAGGAAAAGAAAAGGAGTATGTGTACATGTTGCCCCGAGATCAGATAAAAACCATGAAAGACTCAAGCAAAATTAGACCTATGCAATGTAACAGCTATAGGTCATTTAGGACAGAACAATGGGGATTCGTTGAAAGGGCTGGGTATCCCTCAACTCTTGGAAGAGACACTAATTGGCACACCACAATTACAGGGGTGATTAGTTTCTGAAATCCTGAAGCAGTCAGCAGACCTTGCATATGAAGCTATGATAAAGGTGCCTTGAAACCCACAAAGCAGCCAAATCATTTACGACTATTAATCAGGGTCCCAATGAGAATTACATGCAGTTTATTGACCGTCTTCAAGAGGCCATCAATAAGCAGGTTGAAAACTTAGAAGCTAAGGAAGCACTCATGTTGAAATTAGCAGTAGAGAATGCTAATGTTTACTGTCAATGTGTTATCTGTGAGTTTTACAGTACATACTATGTGCTTCTGTGTATTGCCTCTCTGAAAATCAAGCAGCTTGTCAGGATGTGAGTTAATTGTTTTAGTGGTTGTTGTTACAGTTGGTTTTTTTGTGGTATTGATTGTGTAATTGCGCCGTAAAACCTTCTCACCACTTTTCCCACTCGTGCTGCAAGCAGCCCTGTGCTTCCTGCCCTCCCTCCCTCTTCTCATGTTTTTTTACTTACGAGATGGGGTTGGAAATGACTGTTTTCAGTCGTGTTCCTAAGAAATTGGTATTGGGAGGTGTTTTAGAACATAGGAAAGCACTTGGTATGACGAAAGAGGATCTTGTGAAATATTGAAATCAGTGGTGGCTGCTCTATAAGTTAAATGATTGGGAAAACTGGCCAGAGAATAGAAACTTTTAGTATTTTTAAGTATAACACAGCAATCATAGATGTCTTCCTTGTTAGCCTGTTTTCTTTGTGGGTATTTGTTTAAGCATGTTGCAGTTTTAGTAGGTCTTTGTCTGTTGTGTGGTATGGTGAGTTCGCAGACTGTTAAATAATGAGAATCCATGGACTCAAAATGTGTATTTTGTGATAATACAGAAGATCACGAGTAATTTAGTTCTTTACTGCATGAATGTGATGATAAAATTTTGTGTGTAATAGCTGTTACTTTTCTTTCTAGCATGCTAGCTTTATTCCAACATCCAGACTTGCACAACTCTGAGATAGGCTGTGTCTCATCTTGGTGTACTAAATTTGGCTCTTTTGTATGCACACCAGGTAAAGAATCCTGGGTTTGGGATAACAGTTGTAGCATGCCAGATGAGACACTAATAAAAGCCTTGCCCAGTCCAGCTTGCTAGAGCAGCAGGCAGGCAGGTGCCGAATGGGCTCCAGCGCGCACTGACCTGTTTTGTCAGGGAGACCCAGCGGCACCTCTACCTGGCTTAGCAGTAAGCAGTTCAAAGGTGCAATGCAAAAATTGAGATATTGTCTTGAATAAGTGTAATTGTGATCCATCTGCATATTTGAACTTGATATTCGGTTTTCATATCCGAGCTCAGTATTTTAGTTTGCATATATATATATTTGGTACCAAAATAATTTTGTTTAGGGAGATAATTACAAAATGGGAACCGGTTCCACTACTAAAATATCACTTCGCTCCCCCTTAGGATGCATCCTTACACATTAGAGTAACTTTTGGGGAAATATTCTGATAAAAGAAAACTTGAAATGATATTGTACTTGAATGTGGCTTGAATGTGGCTTGAATGTGGAATTCTGGGTTTTAGTGCTGTATTGAAATTGATGTTGTTCTGCAGAACTTTGGAAAAAATGGGATGAAGTACAGTACTGTAAGTTAATTTGCTCTTATTGTTATCTAATAATTTTGAGACCAGAAATGAATTTAAATTGTTAAACTCTGGCATTGTAAAAAACAAACAAACGAACAAACAAACAAACCAAACCCAACCTAAATGCTATGATGTGAACTTGTTATTGTATGAGGTTGTATTTAAAAGTTGCTAGAATATGAACTGATTTGGATCTAGGAAAACAGAATAATGGATTGATGTTTAATATGCTGGTTTTTGACATCTGTAAATTGTAAAAGGTAAATGGAGCTAAGGAATGTAGCTATTGATTAACTAATTGGAATTGCATTTAAAGTGTATTATGTTTGGAATGAAATGGGAAAACAAAAAAGCAAAATATCCCAGGCCTGTGCTGTACAGCTTGAACATAAATTTCAGGCCTGTGTCAAGCTGCAAGATAAATTCAGCTCATTGTAACCCAGCAGTCCGGCAACTCCTCCTTAGCACCAGCGATTACACCACCTGCGTGGCCTTGGTTATATCTGAACTGCAGCAAGAAGAGAAAGGGAAAAAAAAAAAAAGGAAAAACCTGGTTGCCCGCTGCTAAGCGGAGAAAGGGGCGTTTTATTCCCCCCGTCTTTTTTTTTTTTTTTTTTTCCTGGAGTGTTGTCATCCACCCTTGTTGTGGCACTGCGTTGCTTCTCGGCTCTGAATCAGGGGTTGTCAGCGCTGTTTCTTTTTGCTTCCGTCTTGTTTCTTAGGTTCTGGCCCATCTGGGGAAAGAGCTCATCATTTTACCTCCTTGCTGAAGTCAGTCTTTTCACGCTGGTCAGCTTTGGGGGGTCAGAGTGTTGGGTGCTTCTCTGGGTCAGATTGGTACTAATTTGGGTGTGGAGTGGAACCAAGCTGGTTTGATGTGGAGTTTGGACTAATTTGTTTTCATGCTGGGCTAGAGATCTTACCATCTCAGATGGGGGTGAGAGGGAGGTTTTATTCCACTCTCCCCCCCAGCAATGTTACTGCTAGAGAACTGTAACACTGCATGAAGGAGTCTGAGGGTGAAATTTAAATGCATCACCAGTGGATCCATAGTTCTAATGAAGCTGGGAAATTAAACCAAAAAGTTTTTTTTAATGGACTTATTCTGTGGTAACTAGTTGTAAGAGACTTCTTAGTGAATTCACCGTGCTAGGTTTTGAGATTACGGGAAAGAAAGAAAGGCCATTTTTTGAAACGAATGGAATGCCAAATTTGGAACAAAGTTTTAATAACTGAATTCTCGTATTTGCCAGAAAGCCCTGTACCTCTCTTAGGTCAAGATTTGTTAAGTAAATTGTAAGCTCAAATAACGTTTTCTGAGAATTCTGTTCAGTTGCATGTCCTACAAGAAGCTGCTTGAATGGTACAGATCTGCTTGCTGCAAGTGAGAAATCTCCAAGGAAATTTCAAATGCTGTATTTCCATGAGTATTGGCAGCTGAAGTATTGGTAAAGCTGACACTACATTGATAGAACTGAAACAGGACTTCAATCTGGTAAGGAAAAACAGTATCCAATAAATATGACAGCCAAAATGGAGTTAGAGACTTTGATGAATAAATTTATGACAATCTTATAGGCTGACTGCATTCAATTGGATTTGCAGATTTGTCTATTTAAAGCTACAACATAGAAACAACCTGTGGCTATTGTGGGACAGTATGACGAGAATGCTAACAGACTGATATACTGATTGGTACTTTGATCAAAAAATGCAGGCAATGAATTTAAGTCGTAATAGGCCATGATCCTTTTGTCATATATGTACCATTTGTGAAATCTAATTTTGATTTTTTTTATTTGCATTCTATGTCCTTGTAAATTGCACTAGATGATTTTCTTAACAGTACAGCTTTTGGCATGCCTAAATGTAAATTGCTGCAGAACCTGCAAGTCTTTCACATCAGGTCACAGACTATACTTGTGTTTGGTCTGATCCCATATGCTTGCACAGTTTTTGTTGATGGTTCAGGGAAGTCTCATAAAGCTGTAGTGGTTTGGCATAACAATTGGCATAATTCTGTAAAAAGTTATTGAAGGTTCAACCCAATTAGTAGAACTTGGCGCAGCTTTACATTACTTAGAGCTTTTTAAGGAGGAACCTCTAAATTTGATTTGTGATTCTGAGTACGTAGTCAAGGTCCAACACACGCATCTGATTCTGAAATTTTTTTTAAAAAACAAAAAGGGGGAGAAGTAGGGGAAACACCACAAAACCGATTGTCAAAAGCATTGTATGTAATGAATCACTTATATCTAAGTGATGCAGGCCAAATTCCCCCTGTGATGAAACATTTTGCAAGTATGACCCAAAAACATGCTAAATCAGAAAGAACCTACATTAGTTATGGTCAAATCACTAGTTAATGGTTAATGGGAAGGGCCACATCAATTGATAACCTGGGGGAGAGGCTATACTTGTGTCTTTACAGATCAAAGGCTGCAATGGTTGCCGGCGCGAAATGTGAAACCTGTGTTATCTTCCTGATGATGATTGCTGCAGATGCTGCGTTTTGGATGCCTGCACAAAGACTAACATGTGGATTACTTTAGCCAACATGACTAGCCAGGACTCCATATGCCCAGCTATGGCATCTCCAGAAAACCCGTTCCACACATGCTTGGTTGGCATCCCCCTTGATGGCTACAGCAGCATCACACGATTGTTTCAAAATAGTTGTTGGTGCAAAGGCATTGCAACAAACTGTAATAATACCAACATGGCACTTTGGATTATTTGTCTCCTGGAAGCAGATATTGAACCACAGGAAGTGGAATTGCTGGGATCTATGCCCAGGGATGCTTGTATCCAGCTGCTTTGTGAACAGTGTCAGAACAATATACAAGAGCATGAATGGATAAAAATGCAAAATGTTCATGCTACCCTTGGCGACTATAGAAATGAAACTCGATCGTGTAACGCTTCGCAGAAGAATCTAAGGGGTGCCGTTGATAATGTGGGACAGCGACCCTGAAAACTCCTGTATGGTGTATTCTTGATCTGCGGAGATAGAGCCTGGCCAGCAATTCCTTCTGATGCTGTTGGAGGACTGTGTAGTTTGGGGCGATTAACTCTCTTAACGCCCAATGTATCTATAACAATAGATCACAGAAGAGTAAGACGGGAAAAACGCTTTTTGCATATATATGAGTCAAAATGTGATGATAGTGTAGATTTTTGGGGAGCAGGATCAAGAGTTTTAGGATCTTTTGTACCTGGTGTTGGCACAGCTAAAGCTTTAAATACTCTAGAAAAATTAGGATGCTGGCTAGCTAAGCAAACTAATAGAACTTCTAAGGCTTTAAGTGGGCTTTTGTTAGATATAGATTCTGTAAGACATGCTGCACTGCAGAATAGAGCCGCAATAGACTTTTTGTTGTTAGCTCAAGGACATGGGTCCTGAAGATTTTGATGGTATGTGCTGTATGAACTTGTCAGATCATTCTGACTCAATTCATGAAAGTATACAATTACTGAAAGAGGGAGTACAAAAGTTGCAAGTTGGTGATGGATGGGATTGGTTAAACAAATTGTTTAGTGGTTGGGGGCTTTCAGGGTGGTTGTTCTCAGTAGTGAAAATGGGACTGATTGTTTTGTTGATTGCTGTGGTTGTGTTACTAATGTTGCCACGCATGATTTCTCTGCTGCAAAGGGCCCTGCAGTGGACAATGAAGGCAATTTTTTTTAGCACAAAAACAAAAAGGGGGAATTGGGGGGGACTACGGTGGGTCCGTGGATTCCCTGACGGAGGGCATGGGAACAGGGATCAGCCTTGAAGATATTAAGGCCTACCCATAAGATGGAAGTAAAGGAGTATCCGGAGATATTAAGGTGTACCCGTGAGAGAGAAGGGATGTACCCGTGAGAAGGGAGTAGAAGAGTAACATTGATGACAGGAAAATTAGCCAATGAGATGTTACTGCTCTAACTTGTAACTGATAGTGAAGAGACACATGAATTGGTAAAACTGTATAAAATGCACTTGTGGCAATAAATGGCATCTACTACTTGCATCCTGGAAGAACTTGGTCTATGTCATTTGTCCGTCTCCACCACGACACCCGACAGAGCTTGACAAAGCCCAACAGAGCCCAAAACAGCCCAGCGGAGCCCAACAGAGCTTGACAGGGCCCTACAGAGCCAGAGTTCGACAGAGCCTGACAAGCCCCAACGGAGCCCAATGGGGAACGACAGAGCCTGACAGGGCTTGACGAATCCTTCGAAATTCCTTACCACGAGCAGCTGAAAACCTGTGGTCCTTTAATTTCTCACCCTGCAGCATCCTCAGCCTGTGAGGTGCCTCAAGGAGGAGTCAAGGAATAGAGAGAAATGCAGCAGTGCAGGAACTGGGATGGTAAGTAAACATCGGCCTCTCTAGGTTTGTGTGGGGGTTCTGCAGATCTTTTCTGTGGGTTTTCTGCAGGGAAGGGTGATCGGGAGAGGAACAGAACACTGGAGTTTTGGAGGTGCCTCTCTGCCTGTTGCTGTAAGTTGAGAGACCAGAAATAATTCTGGCCATGCTTTTGACTCTCTTGACATCTGTATTATCAGCCAGTGGGACCTTGGGGACAAAACATGACCTTTGCCTGGTGCGCGTAAGGTCCTTACACAACATGTGAGCAAGGTCAAATACAGCAGAGAACAGAGGGAAGGATAAGAGAGGATGATTTTCTTTCCCTGAGTATGTTTCTTTTGAATGCGGAAGCCGTGAGAGGTGCCCAGGAAGGCAGAAAAGATTCCCCCTGAGCTAAACAGGGTCTGGCACACAGCTCAGTGATGTTTCTCAGCCTGTGAGTTAATTTGGGTCATCCCAGCTCAGAGCTGAGTACCCTCAGCCTCCACCATGCAAGACCTTCTAGTGAGCAACCCTCTGGCAGGGAAGGTGTAAATAGGCACAGACAGATAAACCTCACCTGGGAGGCCTGGAGGGGCCTATGGAATGTGGGAGATAAGGCAAACAGGGCTGTAGGAATCTGATTTGGGGTCACTAGATGGTGCTGTTGATCTTGAAACGAGAACAGACAGCTCTCAGAAGAGGAAATCTCTCTCCCAACTTGTGTCTGGAGTATCTGCCCAAAATTATGGTCGACTGATGGCATCTTACACATTTCCTGAACATCAGATCTGCACTTCAGCCTCTGATAGTGAAGGTATAGTGACAAAGGAGTACAATAAACACAGGAAAATCAAGAATTGGACAAGCACGTGCTATGCCCAACCCTGTGGCCTCAGCTCTGCCCTTCCCCGAGCCTGCAGGAACCATGGGACACAGGGGACAATATTTGGAAGAATATTTGAAAGCCTGTACTGTAGAAGTAGGTGTGAAGAGTGGCCACCAGAACAGGCTGCTTTGATGTGGAGTACCACATATTCCCTCCCATTTCCACAGGCTCGGTTGCCTGTAGGTGTTGAGCAGAGCTCACACACGTCAGCAGTGATGCAGAGCATCATTTTGGGGTCAAATTCATTTGGTTTAACAAGCAGAGAAGTACTGTGGGCTGGCAGGAGGTGCAGTAGTGCACAGCAGCAAATGATATTGCAGGGGGAGGCATTGTAGACAGGCTCATGGGGCAAGGGCATCTGGTATCATTGGAGCAGAGTAGCTGATGTCTTATGAGGAGCAGCTGAGGGACCTGGGGGTTCAGCCTGGAGAACAGGAGCTGAGGGGAGACCTTCTGATCTCTGAACTGCCTGAAAGGAGCTTGGAGCCAGGGGGGGTCGGGCTCTGCTCCCCAGGAACAAGCGCTAGGACCAGAGGAAATGGCCTCAAGTTGCGCCAGGGGAGGCTGAGGTTGGATCTGGGGAACAATTTCTTCCCCAAAGGGCTGTGGGGCATTGGGACAGGCTGCCCAGGGCAGTGGTGGAGTCACCATCCCTGGATGGGTTTTAAAGACATATAAATGAGGCTCTCAGGGACATGGTTTAGTGCCAGAGTTATGATTGGACTCGATGCTCTTGAGGGTCTCTTCAACCAAAATTTCCTCATCGACTCTGAACTTTTCCTGCCTCTTTCACTGGGAGGAGGTCTCTTCTTCGAGACCAGCAAGGCACAGAAAGTTCCAAAGTATGTTGACTTTTAGAGCCATTTTTTTCCAGGAAAAAAAGTCCAGGAAAATATGCAGGTGGAGAAGCAATCTATACATAAGCCATGCCCTGGAGTCATGGTTCCTGGGGAAGAAGGAGCACCCGGGAGTACCTTGATCCAAAATGTTGCTGCAGAGCAGTGTATGTGCACAATATACAGAAGCTGCTAGAATTCAGTTTATCTGCTGATTATATCCTGTTTAAGGCCCAGAGACCCTCATTTGGTAAGGACTGTCCTGACTATTGGCAAGGGCTAGTGAAAATGTTTGGGATAATATTTCCCCTGGAGTTGTATTAGTATCTGGTCCACAGTTTTTCCTTCTTTAAAGGTATGGCTCTAGCTCGTGTCCAGCATGAGGGCAGGTGAGCAGAGACAACTCAGCCCTGCTTCAGGTCGTAAACTAAATGGGAGAAGCATCCTATGTACATCCTGTCTTCTCTCGTCCCTTCCTCCCCACAGTGTGGCCCTGCGAGCCCAGGCACTGGGACATCTGGGTCCTGTGACACTCAGAGCCCTGACCCCACTACAGATCCTGGTTTGTGACCTGTTGATATGGTCCAAGTCACCACAAAAATCCAGCTTTTACTGTTTATTATTGCAGACACTTGGCTGAAATCCAGTTTAGTACCATCTATTTGGGCATGAGCAGAGCCATATCTGAACTTCAGTTGCATGCAAAAAAACCTGCCAAGTGTGCAATTTTGATGTCTTTTTGTTAAGGGACCTACATTCAGGTATATGTTATATTATTTCTAAATTAGAACTAATTATTCCATACTCAAGGCTTGATTTTTCACACCAAATGTTTAGATCCCGTGTCTATTGGTATGGCTTTTAGAGCATTTAAGATTTTAAAAAAAAAAAAAAAAAAGAAGATAAATTTCAGGCTATCTTAAATTCTACTGCAGTGATGCTAACATTTGGTGTAATCTACCTATGTAACCTTGTTTCTTACCATAACCCTGATACCCGAGTGCCTTCCTTGTGGACACCCTGGCTTGCCTGTCATTCCTTCCTTTTGGGGATGAATGTCTGAAATTGGGCCCTAACATGAGCAGCATCCCTGGAAAGCTATATGCAAGGATAGAGAAGAGACAGAGTAGCATCAGCACATTCTGTCAGCTAGGTCATCAGGCTGGCTCCTCTTCCAGCACAAAGCTTTCTCCAGTGCTGAAGGACCTTCTGATGCAGACCTTGATGGTGCCCTGCATAAATAATGTGTTCCAGGCAAAGCTGGGGATGGAACAGACGGTATATTAGCGAAGGAGGATGAAGAAAAATTCTAGTGTCCACCCACGATAGGATCAGCAGTAAAAAGCTGCAGGTAAGAAAGAAGACAAGCAGGTGAGGATGGTTTTCCATCACATTTCCCTGGCCTGAGCTGGCTGCAAACCCACCTGGAAGCAGAAGGAGATGATAACCTGGAGAACAAGTCTGCTCAAAGCAGCACCTCTGGCTTTAGGGCACTTTAGGCTGGCTTGAGAGCCTGAGATGATCCAAGGGCTGCAGGACAGCCCTGTCCTCGCTGCAACATCCTGCTCCTGCTGCCAGGCATTGCTAATGGTGTGTTAATGATCATAGCCAGCACCCGCCTTGTGCTGCTCCATCTGGTGATTGCAATCTGAGGTTATTTTGAGTTAAATGGAAGGACTTGGATTTTCAGGTTTACAAGTGGTCTTTTTGATGTCAAGGAAAGGTAAGTGTTTTGATGCCTTTCAAGATTTCAGCCTTGAGTTCTTTGAGGCAGAAATTATTGACTGGTGAGAGGAGGAAGAGCCCGGTGAAGAGGTTATGTGCCAACTGAAGATCATGTCAGTGTGTAAATTAAGATTGCATAGGAAACCTTTATAGTGTCTGTAGCTTCTGATTGCTTGACTGCAACTGTGCTGTGGCTTTAAACATGTTTAAAATGCAATTTCCTAAGTTTTGTAAAAGCTTACTGAAAAAAGTATTCCACTAAGGGAAACCATGTTGACTCCGGTTTTCTTCCTCAGTTCTCCCTGTACAGCTATTTCTAAATCACTTGTAAGCTTCTTCAGCTATGCTGCATACTACACAGCATAGAGTTGAGCAGAGTAAAATGATCGATACTGTAATGGACTTCTCATCCTAGTACATGACAGAAATAATAGATGTCATGATACACGGCAGCCCTTCTAAAGCCCTGTGGAGCCAAACGAGGTGCAGTAAGCATATATTTCCTACTTCCTACCCCTGTTTTGCTTCTCTGTGTCTGTCCTTTGTTTCCTCCCACATTTATTTTCCCAGTAATGGAAGACTGTAATCGAATTAAAAGCAACCCCGTATGAATAAGAACATGTTGTGGCTGCACCACTCCCCTTCGACAGCACCGGGTGGAATTCTGTAACCTCAGTCTGCTTTTTGAGGAGGTTTTTGCTGCGTGGAGGTGGTTTTGGGGTTGTTTTCACCATTAGCCATGTCCTCCTATTTGCGTTATCCCAGGTAATGCACATGCTAACAGCTGCAGCCTCTCTCACTATTACCATGGAGCATTCACCTTCTGTTTGTCATTCGGGTGATGCCAAAACTCCATTTTAAATGTTGATACTAGTTCCCGTTTTCAAGCCAAATCAAACAAATGTTTTATCTGTATCCGTACAGCTCCTCTTGGCTGAGATGTCTGACGAGTTAACCGTGTCCCTCCCCTGTCAGTAACACCAGCGACCACGATCTGTGTTTTGCTGCCTCTGCTGCTTCACAAATCCCTTATCTCCTCTGTCCTGTGTTGCCAAATGCCACTCTTCCTACATCAAGGGCCACTCTTAGAAGTAATTGCTTCTTAAAATAATACAAAATGAACCAAAGCAAAGGTTAGAAAATGAAATAAACGCTCTTCCTTCTCTGGTTTCCTAGGGAGATTTTAAATGGAGTAAATGGGGAGGGTCGTTCATGATGCTTAAGTAATCACCCTGCTCTCCTCTTCCTTGACTCAACATCCATCAGGGGGTTATTCCTACATGTACCAGTGATACACAGGTTGCAAATTAGCAATGTCTCTACTACAGGATGGAAAGGAAATAAAAATTAAAAGATTGACAAGAATATTTAAGCAAAACCAGAAAAACTAACAAATGCTACGTGTCACCTTGTATTTAAGCAAAGAGAAGAGCTGGTAAGAAGATGGATGAGAAATAGAAGAAAAAACAACAACAACAACAACAACCCTGTATTAGCATTTCCAAATCAGCTGTAATTAGTATTAGATACTGCACCAGCAGACAATCTGCTTTAACAGGATCGTAGGGGGACGTATCCCAATGAACTGACGGTTCAAGTAACCTCGGATTTGGAAAACTGTGTCTTGCAAATAATAGGCTTTACATTTGAAAATAAGGAGAATGCATACATACTGTAGAACTGTATTTACTGTTTTTCAAAGGGATGAACTTTTGGGAGGGCGAGAAAGGAGGGAGATGCCACATTTTGACAGGTAAGATTCATTTTACCACTGCGTCAGTTCTTTTGTTTCCGTTTGTCTCATTTTCAGCAACAGAATTTGTCTTACTTTATGCATAGGAATGTAGGTGCTATGAATACAAACTACACATGTCAAACTAACAGAGAGATGTGAGCACGAAGAGGCTATATGCTTCTATTTTTGAGGAGCAGGTGTTCAGGTAAAGAAATTCTGAGATTAGGTAGTTTACAGCACCCAACACATCTGACTTTCACAGAGCAGCGCCTGGACACGAGGACGGCCTGGAACGGTAACTCGAAGACGTGCCCAGGGCCAGTGATGCTGGTAATGCATAAGCAAGTCTTTGAAGGGCTCGTGGCTCTTACTACAAAAAAAAAACCCACAACTGATTTCTGTGTTGTGACACACAGACGTCCCCACATGCCAACTCGTATGGGGTATTTCACTCCCATCACACATCAGCTGAAACGAGGTTCCCAAACGATTGCTGCTCCTTGGTCCTGAAAGCCCAGCAGCACAAGGACCAGCAACTCGATTAATAAACAGGAAAGGGGCTGCTTTTTAAGTTTTTTAATCAAAGCTGACATGGGGCTGGGGGCCCATGGACTGTATTTATGGTGTCTGAAGGCGGGTGTTGGTGCCGCTGCGGAATGAGGTTCTCAGGGCCACAGGTCAGGGTAACAGAATCACAGAATGTTAGGGATTGGAAGGGACCTCGAAAGATCATCTAGTCCAATCCCCCTGCCAGGGCAGGAACACCCAGGTGAGGTTACACAGGAAGGCATCCAGGCGGGTTTTCAATGTCTCCAGAGAAGGAGACTCCACAACCCCCCTGGGCAGCCTGTTCCAGTGTTCCATCACCCTCACTGAGAAGAAGTTTCTTCTCAAATTTAAGTGGAACCTCTTGTGTTCCAGCTTGAACCCATTACCCCTTGTCTTACTGTTGGTTGTCACCGAGAAGAGCCTGGCTCCATCCTCGTGACACTCAGCTTCTACATATTTATAAACATTAATGAGGTCACCCCTCAGTCTCCTCTTCTCCAGCTCAGAGCCCCAGCTCCTCAGCCTTTCCTCACACGGGAGATGCTCCACTCCCTTCAGCATCTTCGTGGCTGCGCTGGACTCTCTCCAGCAGTTCCCTGTCCTGCTGGAACTGAGGGGCCCAGAACTGGACACAATATTCCAGATGATATCCAGGGTAACAGCGGGACTCGACGATATTAAAGCTCTTTTCCAATCAAATCGGTTCTGTGCTGCACGCAGTAAAACATGGAGAGTGTTTCACTAACACAGGCCCTCCCCCAGGCCCGGGGAAGCACCTGAGGGGCTCATCCCGCCCGGCACCCGCAGCCATTTCACGCCGCCGCCCGGCCGGTCCCTTCGGGTGATAGCGGCGAGGCCACGCCGGCCCCACACGGGGCAGAGCAGCCGCCCGCGGGTGTCCCCGCGGCCGCTCCCCACTCCCCGCCCGCCTCCATCTTGAGGCGCCGCAGCCCCCGCGCGCCGCGCGGCCCTCCCGGCGTGAGCGGGCGGCGCGTGCGCAGAGGTGGCGCGGCGGGACGAGATGGGGGCGTGGCCGGCGCGCGGGTCTCGCGAGAGCGCGCGGGCTATATCTGGGAGTGGGCGGGCGCGCGGCTTCCTTTAGTGCGCGTCCGCCCGCAGCGCCGCGTCGCGACCCGCGCGTCCCGCCAGAGCCGGCCGAGAAGATGGAGGACAGCGCCATGGATATGGAGAGCATGGGACCCCTGCGCCCGCAGACCTTCCTCTTCGGTAACGGCACGCCGCTCCCCGTGCCTGCTGGTCCCTCTCCCCCGCTCCTTCAGGCCTTGGGGCCGAGCGGGAGGTGGCCCGAGGCGGAGGGGCTGGCGTGTGGGCCGCGGCCTAGTGCGGGCCTTGCGCGGCGCCTCAGCGGGGCGGGGGCCGGAGTGGGCCTTGTGGGGTGCGCGGCGGCCGTTGGCGCGGCCGCTGCTCGCACGTGGCGGTGGCGCGGCCCGGCCCCGCGCGCTTTTGTTCTCCGCGCTGCACGTTTCCCCGCCCGTTCCTATGGACGCGGGCGCGCCGCGAGCGGGCGGCCGCCGAGCACATGGCGGCGCGGCGGGAGGTGGAGCACGTGGAGGGCGGCGGGCCGTGGCGCGCCCGCCGGCCCCGGGGGAGGCCCGGCTCCTGGCGCATGGCGTCCCGGGAGAGGTTATAGTCTTGGAGAGCGCGGATCGCGAGCGGTCTGCCGGCGGATGGGCTTGGACGGAGCAGGCTGGGAGCCGCGGGGATGGCTGTAGGCCGCGGGCTCGCCCGGGCTTTTCCCCACCCCACGTGCTTCTTATGCTGTGCGCCTGGAGTGCCGTTGGTTTTCTGTGCAAGTGCAGGGCATTGAAGCAGCAAGTTTTAAACTAATGAGTGGTTAGCAAATACCACGTGTAAACAAAACAGTATGCTTATAATTTAATGTGGATTTTTTTCCCTCAGGCTGTGAGCTTAAAGCAGACAAGGAGTATCAGTTCAAAGTAGACGATGAAGAAAATGAGCATCAGTTATCTTTGAGAACGGCAAGTATCGTTTGTATTTTTAATCATTGCTGTGTTATGTTTTGAGAAGTGAGTTATTTAACGTGCATTTGTGTCCTTGAATAAGTCTATTTTACTGGTGGTTTTATGCAAACCTGTCAAATAATAAGCTGTTCTTATTGGGAGTGGAGCATATCATGTCACCCAAAATATTTGCTGTATTGGATAAAAAAAAGTTAAAATATTCATTGATGTCTTATTGTTTATAGCAAGCAATGCAAGGCTGTAAAAGTTTAAAATTAAATTCACAGTAGGGTAATATACGTGTACTAATTGGAATTAAAGGCTGGAGTATACACTGTGACATCTCTAATGCAATGGTTCAGATGCTACAGGAGCGCAGGGGGAGGATAGATTTATAAGAACCATGCATGGGCACATTTTAGCAGAATTTATTAGAAACTATTTTGAAAAGCTTTTCTGTATATTCTGCAAATATAATTCTAGTAACTTTTTCCATAAACAGCTAATAAGTAAATCTAAAGGGGCAAAGAATGTTTATGTTTTGACTTATTGTCCTCAGTGTTACCTTCTCTAAGGATGTAACTGGGAAATGCTTGCTTTCATTCAGCTAATTCATCTAACAGACTCTTCACTGAGCATGGTATCCCTGGAAATAAGGATCTGTTCATTGAGAGTGCTTACATGTGTCCTTAAATCTTTCTGCAGCCGTACAAGCAAGACATAATATTTTAAGGCCTTTGTTCTGGCCTGTGCATGTTACTTTTCGTTAGCAGAATGATAATATGCCTCAGCTTCAGGGTCAAAGAATTAAAGAGCTGTAGCATCTCTCTGCTTTAGGGTTTATTACAATTTAAACACAGAGATACCTTAATGGTACCTGAAAACAAATGAGTGTTATAATTGTAGATTAATTCCTACAGCAGAATTGCTTCCTACAGGAGACTTGTGTAATAATGCTCTCCGAAGTTATTCACAGTGGTACTTAGAACACTTACACAGTTAGTGAATCATGTGTCTTAAGTCCTTGCATTTTATGAAAATTACGACTTGGCCTTGACAATGACTAATTTGTTCTTAATTAGGATGTCCTTTGAGGGAAGAATATAACAGTAGAATGTGCATAAGACAAGTTCATGTGGATAGTTCTCGTATTTGAATGCTTGTCATGCAGATATAACTAATCAGTATACCCAAATTGTATGGTCTTGTCTAAAAATCCTATTTTTTGGAAAATTACCTGTAGCATCTGTTCTAGTGCTGTGCACTCTTCTCAGGGGATGAAGCAGATGGGATGCATAACCAATGCTTAGTTTTTAGGGTTGTGGGAAAAAAGTCTTAATAACATGTCATTTTAAAGACAAAAAATGATATATAGGAGAAATGGATGTTGAAATAAAAACCGACAAACTAGAAATGTCTAAGAGGCTTGCAAGATATTAAAACGTAACTACAAACAGGACATAACTTGGCAAGTGGAGGAAGGAGTTGATGGAAGGTAAAGTGTGAAGATAGCGAATACTCGGTTACTGATCTGTGCACCTGATAAGAGTAGATATATAAAGATTGACACATCACTTAAGATATAGTTGTGGAGATGACGTGTATGAGGTACAGAAAGAGGTGGGGAGAAAACAAGGCTAAAAGTGAAAGGGGAGGAGGATCAAAGCATGTAGAGGTGCAAAGTGGCATGAGGGTTTCTGTAGGTGTCTTACTAATGACAGCTGAGAACATAAAGAGGGATGGTCACTGCTTTATTACCTATTTATTGCCAGTGTGCGTTCCTTCAGTGCAGAAATAAAAGCACATGAATGGATACTTGCCAGATGCTCAGTAAATAAATTAATGGTAAGTGCTGCAGTATTGCTTGAACTGGTGCAAATGACAGGAGTAACTGGTGGTGAAGGGCATGCTCTTAAATTCTTGTCCTGGTGGGTAGTTCCACCAGCTAAATGGGTTATTGTTGTAAGCCTATTTGAGAGGCGAGATCAGAGCAGCAATTTGCCTCTTTGAACTTACAGTAACAAAACTTGCCAAGAGTAGTGAATCCTGTATCGTATTGCTCAGCCTTCAGCCTGATACATCTCGTCTGGATTGCTATAGCGTGTGTAAAACTAGGCTCTTGGAGAATGGGAGCTTATGTGCCTCTGCCTGAAATGTTTACGCCCACATCTTCCAGGGAGGGTGAAAGCTTTCTTGTCATGGGCATTGAGAAAGGAAACAGAGCCTCGTTCACTGGTCTTGGGAATAATTGTAATACTTCAAGGGATTCTTGGGTTTCACACCTCTTGCGTGTAATCCCAACTCGGATGTCAGAGGTTCAGAGAACCGGAATTTCAGGCCTGTCCCATGTCTGTCACTCATTTGCCTCCCTGCAGCTATGATTTTTGAATCTTGAGAAAGTGCCAGACTTGCACCCAGGATAAGGAATCCAGGCACTTGTTTTGAAATGCTCTGGAACAGTAGCTCCAGTCCTTGGTAAATTAATGCAGAAGGCACATGCATAAATGACAGTACTGAACTGAGCCATGTGTCTTAAGACTGAATGTCAAATAAGCAAAAACTATGTAGTGTGGTAAAAAGTGAAGCAATTGGCAGATGAAACATGGCAGGAAGGTTAAGGATAAAGGCGGTGACTCAGTAGCAGTGATAGCAGTTGTTTCCCTTCCTCTGCACGTGTTTGTACTACTTCCTTTGGGCCAGCTTCAGTCTTAAGAGATATGGAACAGTTAATGTAGTTTAGTTTAAAAGACTTCAGAATATTTGGGAAGATTCTCAGAGTGTCCACTGTTCTTTACTTCACAGGTTACTTTAGGGGCTGGAGCCAAAGACGAATTACACGTTGTAGAAGCAGAAGCATTGGACTATGAAGGCAACCCTATTAAAGTAGTACTGGCATCTCTGAAAATGTCAGTGCAGCCTACGGTAAGTACAGGAACCTGGTAAAATCTACTGTAAATTGGATCTCTGATTATACATTTTTTAAAAGTTTTAGTAATTATGCATATCATCTCTATGTATTCAAATGCATGTGTTTGCAGGCAGCTGCATCTGTAGCCTGTCTTGATTTCTTTGAGCCTCGAATGAGGAAAAAAAAATTTGAGTTTTTCTGCAGGTCCCAAGTCCTTAAGAGATGCTGGACCTAACTGCTACCATTTCTCAATTTATGGGCACCCTACTTGTCATTCCCACCATCTGGAATGTAATTTGAATCAGTGTTACTGATGTTGTACAAGTGGAACTGCACGATGCTGGGAGTGGGTGAGATGGATAATGTTCGGATTGGTATTGCTGCTAAGATGAGTAGAAACAAATGCATATAGGTCTGGTTTTGAAAAGTGTGCTTTAATTATGATAAGCAAAGAGAGTGAGTGTACTGTTGTGACTTGTTGACAGTGATTTGACTTTAAACTCTCCAGAATATTCTGTCAGCTGGAAACTTGGAGTAACTATATTAGGGAGCCTACAGATGTTCGTGCTCATGGTTTCATTAGAATGGATTGTCTATCAAGCATTCTTTGTCCTTAATATTTGAATATTGAATAAAGACAGATATTTTTTTTTTTACCTTAGGTTTCATTAGGTGGCTTTGAGATCACACCGCCGGTGGCCTTGAGGTTGAAATGTGGTTCAGGGCCTGTTTACATCAGCGGTCAACATCTTGTAGGTATGTGTTACTTGGTTGCTAATCTGTGATCTTGGTACCTGTCAGCACCAACAGAACTTAAATGATGTATCTGGTATCTCAAGCAGTACTTTCTCTAAAACTGACCCTCTGAATCTCTAATTCCCTGTCTTCAGAGGTGTGGGGTAACTGTAGGACAAAGGAGTTCAGAGAAATGCTTGCCTACCTTTTCTTGCCCTGTGTTTTGTGTGGATAAAGCAGGGTTTGTCAGCCTTGCAGTTTGAGTTCTAATCGCTCTCCTTACAAATGGGTTTTATGTTCATAGTGTGTCTCACAGCAGAAAGCTGCGAGCTTTCTGCTTATCAATTGAGAGTGTGAGAAGACTGCCTGTGAAAGAGTTTTGAGTTTGCACCAAAAACTTAAGCCAGGACTAACCTCCTTAGTAGAATTGTCTTTAAACCTGGTCTTCAGAAGTTCTCTTAAATGCGTTTCCTTAGAAATAGAGAACTTAATTCTCTTGGCTTTCTATAGCTTATTTTCTGTGAGGAATGCTACAGGCAGTGTATGGTTATTCACCCATTTTGGATTTCAGTGTAGTAGTATTTGCACACTGGAAAAGTTCCTGATCTCAGTGGTTAGTTTGCTAGTAGGAAGCTTCTTCCTGTCAATGCAGCATCTCAGTAAGACAGACCTTGCCTATTTAGTTGTGGGTGATACTCTTCTGTTTGTTCCTTACTGGCAATCTTGTTTTAACTGTTCTTAAATGAGGTGAGTTGTTTTACACATTGCCATCATTTTATCAGCGTTAGAGGAAGAACCAGAATCAGACGATGAGGAAGATGATACAAAAATTGTGAACGCTTCGACGAAGAGACCAGCAAGTGGAGGGGGAGCCAAAACACCACAGGTACCTATACTTTTAGTCACCTTGTCTGCAGAATTTTCTTGTGGTTTGATAATAATGCTGCCTCTAGGAGCAAGCAGTTAGGTGGTTTGCTGTGATTGTATACTAGGTGGTCTGTTGACATCTGTGGGGAAGAATTGTGTTTGAGTCTTGGCAAGTACTCAACTACAGAAGTGTAGTTAAGTACAGATAGTTTTCAGAGCTTTGCTGAAGGGGCCAATATGAAAGCTAGCTTATGTGGAAGTTTTGTCCACTGTAGTAACTGGGTATGTGCAGATTCTGGTATAAACATCAGTGTTCTGCAAGAGTTTAAACGCTGATTGAAGCTCTGTAGTGTAGAAGAAAGGGTTCATGTGCTCAGAGCATGCTGTAAATTTGTCAACAGCTTTTTGGCTTGGCAGCTGTAACTTGTTTTTTTAGTTAAATTGATGGAAGATAGTCTTGTAATTATGCCACAAATCATTTTGGATCAAGGTTGCTGTTCATTAAGACAATGCTATTGACATTTAACATACTTGATATTTTTAAAGAAAAAACCAAAATTGTCAGAAGATGATGAGGATGATGATGAAGATGACGATGATGAGGATGATGAGTACGTACTCTCGTTTTGATAATGTATTTTGAAATACAGAGTTAATTTTCACAATGAGTTGTGACATAACTGGATGTTAAGTGAGCGAACTACTTTTTTATCTTGGCTACAAAAATGAGTAGAAGTACCTCAAGTTTATCACCATAATGTAACCTAAGTTAGTGTTGTTCAGATGTGTTATGCTGGGTGATGAAACTTAGTTTTATATAATTCATTAACATTTAATAAATTTAGACTGTCGTCATTATTAGTCAAAGTCCTAAGATACATGCCTTCAGTATTAAAGCAGGAGGGAATGCATTTAACTGCTTTAACAGTAGTAAGTAGAGTATTTGGCCTAACACCTTGCCACATGTTAAGGTGTAAGGTAGACTTGGGAAGGTTACTTGGTCCCTTCATGAGTAAAATATGTTATTGGGGAGGGAAGATTAATTCCTAAAGTGGTTAAAGCTGTGAGTATGAATCCTGAGTTGTGGTGAGTGACTAACTTTCTAATTCTAGTGATGAGGACGACTTAGAGGATGATGAGGAAGAAATAAAAACACCAATGAAGAAAGTAAGTGCCATATATATCTACACACACGCACATTATGACCCTCTTTGCCCATGAAGGTTTAAACAGCCTGTTTAAATAAACTTGAAAGGAAGTGAGTGATCAGATGGACTTAATACCTGCAGCTAAGTTTATTCAGACAGGAGGAGCAAGGGCTAACAGCCCTTAACTTACTAATAGGTGTTAATTAAGTGTCCTGATGGAGTCATCTTTAAGGATTCATACAAAGACCTCTAAAACAGAAGGGGGGGTATTGTAGTTGAACCTGGCAGACAGCTAAACACCACACCAGCTGAAACCAGGACAGGGGATGAGGGGAAACTGTCTTTGCATAAGTGAGATAGCTGTTTACATTTGAACTCTGCATTTATTGTAATGCAGAAGCTAATTGAGGTCCCTTCTTCTTAGAGCAATGTTTTGTTTTATTATGGACTAGGTATCAGTGTAAGGGATGACAGTAATTGGGCAGGTAGTCCCTTAATGAGTTTAAGCACAGCTATTTGGAATACATGAATGGGATGCTTTGGATTTAGCTTAGCCTATGTAAAGAAATTGTAATTGGACGCTAGAACACTGGTGTGAATGCATATCCAATCCATACGGAATGGCTGGTTTTTAAGGGCGTGTGTGCACACCTGCAGTTGCCAGACTGGTATGATTCTGTGTTTGCTACTAAAGCAGACAAAACCCTGCTCAAAATGTGGGTTGTGCTTTGCCATTTCAGTTAGCCCTGCATGCTGTGAAAAAGGTCTTAGCAGCCTAACTTTCAATAAAAAGGGGATCTAAATGTGTAAGCCCATTGGAAAAGGTTCACTTAGTCAGCCAAGTGCTCAGATGTGAATTTACATCAGCCCTTGAGTGCCATCTGGTGGTAAAATAAACTAGGACAGCTTCGCAACTGCAGAGGTAGGAGGTAGTAATTTTTTTGAACTTGTGTACTTTGGCTTGGATTTATATGTTCATATCTGCTGTTTAGAAACAAACGTTTAACGTTTTACTTCACTATATGCTGCTCTGTCCTAATGAATTACTGTAGGTGATAGTGCACAGTAGTTTAAGGCTTGTTGAAAACAATCTGAACTGCAGATTTCCTGCCATCTAATTAAATCTAGTGTGGCTGAATGAAATGGTCCCTTGATTTATGTAGGAATATAAGAATCCAGTTCTTAAATATACATGTGACATTGCCCACACACATCCCAGATGTTTCTGTATGAAGTGCCAAACAAGAGGTAATGGTTATGTTACGAAAGACAAGCACCAAGTCAGATCTTGGAATTGCAGTGCCACCTAGAATTAGTCTCATGCAATATCTGCCTCCGAATAACAAAACTTGATCTTAAGTTTCTGTATTGTGCTGTACTAGTAGTTTTTAATTTGTGTTCCTGCAGCATACGTATTTGGCTTAAATAGTGGATGGTGATCACTTTGCATGGGGGGCAATAAGAATGCTTTTTTTTGTTTGAGGTTAAGTAGTAGGTATTTGTCACTAAGTCTTGAGTATTATGTTAACAAGCTTAAAATTACTGGGAGTTTTTCACAGCAAATAACGTTAAGTGCTTTCTTTGCAGCCTGTCCGTGAGGCTCCAGGAAAAAATATGCAGAAAGCAAAGCAAAATGGAAAAGACTCTAAGCCCTCCACACCAGCATCTAAATCAAAAGTGAGTGATGACAACTGAGTAAAACAAATGTTTATTCCAGTCTGGAAGCTAGTTTTCTTGCCTAATGCTAAGTGTACTAACCATTAAGTTAGGTTTTTTTAGTCTTAATATGAAGCATTCAGGGGATACCGTTAATTGCTTCATGTTCACCTGTGAAACTCTTCAATGGTGAATATATAACTACGACAGCCAAGATTTGAAATCAGACATTCTGTCTCTTGTGAATATTGGTGATCCCATGGTTTAAAGTACCAGTCTGTGGGGTTTTTGTGTAGTATATATGTGCAAGTTCCTTATGAAACTAATAATCTTTCAGACTCCAGATTCCAAGAAGGATAAGACTCTAACTCCAAAAACACCAAAAGTCCCTCTGTCGTTAGAGGAGATTAAAGCAAAAATGCAAGCGTCCATAGATAAGGTGAGTTTTTTGAAACTTAAGTTTGTCAGCCTTATTTTTAGACTTCCACAGATCAGAGGAACTGGATGTTTTTAAGAAGTGGTCGCATGTCACTGATTGCTTTGCTCTTATCTCAAGAGTATGGTGATATTGAAGCTCAGAATTGAAAATTCATGTGGGACAAAAAAGAAGCCTTTGTACTCATGCTGAACAAAACCACTTTGTGTGGTGTGGTTTGGTTTTTTTAATTATTCCTCCAGTAGTGGTGATCAGTAATTTGGTATTAGTGAATGATCTCGGTTAAAATTTTGGGGAAAAAAACCTTAAAAACCAAAACCAAACAAAAAACCCAAAAAACTTAAACCAAAGCAACAGACCTTGGGTGATATTTGTTGTAAAGGTGTCTTAACTAGTGTGCACATTTTTTAGGCAACTAGAGTAAAGCAGAGTTTTTCACATGCTTGGAATAGCTTGGTCTTGAAGCAGTTTCCAGGTTAGATATCCAGGTGCTTGTAAGTCCTTGAAACTTCCAGAAGGGGGAGATAGATGCTTGTCGTATCCATTAATGAAAACCTGAAAGCATTTGCTTTCTGAACTGGAGGTCTAGGGTTGAGTCTCCCCTCAGTGGACGTTTCATCTTAGGAAGGTCACAGAGCAGTCACTCAGCTTCTGGTTACCATCAGCCCTGACTAGCACTTCATGGTTGTGTTTGAGTATTCTTCTTAGCTGCTATTTAAATACAAGAAAGAAAATAGCATTTTAGCTATAGCTGGTTCAATAAAAGTGTAACAGGTAAAAGCAATTCATTCCCCCTTAGCCAAGTTTGGAAACTGTGTGCTCGCTAGAGGTGCAGTTGAGTACACGCCTGTTCTGCAGAATAGGTGGTAGTGGGGACCTGACATCTGGACTATATGAGTTCTGGTTTTACTTCACTGCTCAGGATTGTGCTTATGGGTCGTATGCTCGTTTGTGACTGAGGCAGATTCTTTGCTCTGAAGAATTCTGTGTGTTTATGTGGGAATTTTTTGTGTGTGGGTTTGGTTTTTTTAGTTTGGTCTGAAACAAAAAACTTCCCTCCCCCTACATGGGCAGTCAAGTCATCTAAAGAATTAGGATTATCTCCTGCTTAGATTCTTGATATTGTGAGGAAGATTTGTCCCAGGAAATGCAAAATAAGGCAAAAGGTGTTTGAGTATAGAGTGGATGCAGAGTGAACAATGACAGCTTGTGATCAGGATCGAAATGCATATCCTGAAATTGTGAACCTGACAGTGACGGATGGTGGTGTTCTGCCAGGTCAAACTAACCTCTTGGATCTAGTGGGTGCTGGGTGGGGTTTTTTGTGTCTCAGAGGAGGCAGGATTAGTGTTGTTTCTGCAGTGTAAGCAGAAGTGGCTGAGCTGCTCGCAGTAGACGGATGTCCCTATGGAGGGAAGCACACAGACCAGATAACTGGCAGGGAGCTTTAGAATATACTTGCTGCTGCTGAAGAGTTTTTACTGGGAAATGCTGTGTAAGCACAAATGTGTAGAAGCAATAGCAGGCAGCTTAATTTAATGTTTTCCAAGGTGGTCCTAGAGCATACCTTAGCGTAAGGCAAAAGGTTTGTGCGTTGCTGCATACAATAGCATTTCTAGCTGACAGCCAACAAGTTAGCAGCTTTAAAAAAACCCCACTTTATTAGAGTGGAACTGCTGTATGATGTAGTGAAGTAGACGTCAACAAGCTAATAGAAAAGCATCAGTACTTGACAGAATCCAGAGGTAAGACATTATCCAAATCCAAGCTTTTTGGTTGCAGTATTGCAGTTTCAGATATTCCTAATGTAGCTTTAAGTTTCCTTTAAACATAAAATTGCTGCAATGCGCTGAGTAGCAGCTAAGTGTGCTATCATAATTGGCTAGGTATATTTCAACTGGTGTACCTGAAAAATGGGAAAAATAGTATTCATGGGGCATGTGAAAGTACATCAATGTCTCTTAAGATAGTGTGCTGTGTTATTTTGCTTGGGGATAGGAGGAGATGTGACAAAGTTAGATCTGCGAATTATTACTAAATTGGGTTTGTACATTTGAGTAGGTACAAAGACAATTTCAGAGCCACAAGGACGTGTCTCTAGAACAGTTGCTTAGATTCACAGAACCTAGTGTATTAGGATGAGTCTTAAAGAGCAGGTGGGAGAATGGTTGGTGGGTGGTTTTTTTTTTTTTGTGCGTTAGAGCGCTGAGACCTACCTGTGAAGGATAGTAATGTTTCGAGTTTCATGCTCTCGTAAGAATCCATAAATATGGAATGAGTTCAAGTTTGTCTGAATAGCGTTTGAATGACTACAAACAAGGTTATTTTAGTGGTGGATGTTTACTGGGATGTTTTTGAGCATGAGCAAAGATGCTTGTAGAGCCATTTTAGTGTGTAAGCACTCCTGTGAGAAATACCTGGGTACTGTAGAGAAGCAAACTTCTAAAAGTGTTTTAAAAGCAGGTTGGTTTGGGATGTTGCAAGGTGAGTTCAGTAAAATTCCACATGTATTGCAGAGGGTTTAAGCTTCATAAGTTATTTATTGGAATCACTAAATGACCTGCATACATTAAAGCTTGCTTTTTTCAAAATAGGGTTCTTCCCTTCCTAAGCTGGAACCCAAATTTGCCAACTATGTTAAGAATTGCTTCAGGACGGAGGACCAGAAGGTAACTGAATTTATTGGAACTTGATAAAGTCCAAAAACTTGTATAATATAACCTGACTTAGGGATTCTTTTTCCACTTCTTAATCTTTACAAGCTTTGGACTGTTTCAAAGGGTTAGAAACCACAAACAATGCTTCAAATTAAATGAATGGGAAGGGTTTTAAGGGCTTAGCTGGCCAAGATGGGAAAGCTAATATTTTATTACATTTTTCCAGATTTTATATGGTTGGTAAATTATCTCTTGCTTACTAAACCCACAGAATTTTCCTTTTGGCACCATATTGGCTAAGGAAATGAGCTGTGGTTTTCCTTGCTGCTGAATTTGGCCACCTAGACCAGTCTGCAGTTCAGCCTTTTGTTGGGGAGGGTGTCTGGGAGGGGAACTGTTCTGTGATGGAGATTATGGCTTTCTTGCTACGTTTTCTCCCAAAGTCAACTGAACTCTTGTAAGAGGGTATCAGGAAGCAAGTTTCTGAACTACTCAACATATGCTGGGCCAAAATGTGTCTTAGATTTCCCTGTCAAAATTCCTGTGAGTTAAAACTTCGTTCCAGTGACGGAATTCCTTATGCTTTCCTGCTTCCCTCAGTGGTTCAGAATAAACTTGTCTGATAGACAAATTGATAGGTTCTTGAAAGAAAGTTTAGAAGCAGTGAGCCTCAGCTACTGGAGTTGGTCTGACAGGAGCCAGGGTAGGCAAAGTTCAGCCAATATTTGCCTAGCGGGTCCACACCCATGCTCTCGCTTACCTTCACTGAATTCCTGCTTTTGTGACTTACCATGAATAACAGTCCTCCAGCAGAAGGACCAAATGTCTTGCTTTCAACTTGATTTTCTCTGAAAGGAATGTGGTTTTTTGTTGTAATTTAATGTCAATATTTTGTGGTGTAAGTGGAGGTAGTAAATGGAAAATAATGAGAAAAATGGATTTCAATTTCTAACTTTTTGTGTACACTTCCAGGTCATTCAAGCTCTCTGGCAGTGGAGACAGACTCTGTAAGAAAAGAAAGCGATTTAAACAGTTCATTAAAATCTGCAGTCTTATTTCAGTAACCATTATTTGGCTGTCCTTTTTACAAATGCTGAAAGAGCTTTCCCTACCGTGTCTGATAAATGTCATCCAGATTACCTTGCCAAGAATGTGTTGTCCAAAATGCCTGTTTAGTTTTTAAAGGCAGGACTCCACCCTCAGCTTCACTTTAAGTATGTATGGAATGTTTTGATAAGGCATGGTGGTGGTGGTGGTGGTCAGACAAATGGAAATGGTGGGGAGACTAAATGTACGTGGAAAAAAAAATAAATTTTAGTATTTTAATAAAGTACTATCGTTTCTTTTTTTATGGGTTGGGGGTAGTGTGCATACTGAACCCAGAAGATAACAAGGTTTAAGTTCTCGTAGGAACTGCTGCTAAGTATTTTAGCTACTTCCCTTTACCAAGTACCCATCAGTCTCATTTATGTTGTCAACTTTAAAAACAACTTTACTCTGATTCTATGAGCTTTACAGCTACGGAGCAGAGGATTGGTGAGAAGACTTAAGTGGTGAATGGAACTTTATTCTTGTCTGGAAGTGACCACTAATGATATAATTGCCCAAAGCAGCCTTTCCTGCATCTCAATTTCTGACCCACTTCATTTCTCTTTGGTTTGTGGTTTCTTTCTAACAACTGAGTTTGTAGGGCTTGTGACTCCGCTTGTAAAATGTAATACTCTTGATTTGGGAATTGCTGGCTGTGCTGTTTGTCCGAGGTGACTCCTGGGAGGGTCTTGGGGAGAAACGAGTTGGGTTGAGTGTCTGCAGAGCTCAACTGGAGGAGAGCAGTGCCAGGGGAGACAATCCTGGGAATGATGAGCAGCTCATCTCCAGCAAATCCCAAAAGCTCAAGTGAACAGGTAGTCTTACCACAATCCCTTTGTGCTTTTCTGACCATTGCCTACCAACAATACTAAGAGACTGAGTTAAAACAAGTTTTTGGACCATTCTCAGTTGCCCTATGAAGTAGAAATGCCAGGTTACAAGGGCTCTTTCAGATAAAGGGGAGGAAAACATGGATATCGTGCCTGGCACTGAACTCTTCCTCAGGGCTTTGTTGAAATGCTGTATCACACCTCATGCTTGAACGCTATATCTGTGTAGTAGCCCAGTGATGGTATGAAGACAATACTATAAAAAACATTTAAGCAGTTGTATGCTAACTATTAAACTGATTTAATCCTTGCTATGTGTGAGAGTTAATGCAACTGGGTTCTATTTCTCACAGCAGAAATACCTGACTTGAACAGAAGGGCATTAAAGCAGGTTTAGCAGACAGGCTCTTTCCCACTTGAAGGACACACAGTTGGGGTCCTACAGCACTTAACCTTCTCAAGACATGGTGAAAACCTTTGCTGGGTCCTACTAATTGGGCATGGGGCCTTCTTTTACTGGGTATTTTTTTCCAAGTTTTTCTAGAAGCTGAATATGTAGTTTGGTTTGTAAAATTGTTACTGGAAATATTTTTTAAGGTTTGCTATTATTAAAACCTTAGTTCCTGTAGTTGAGATTCTGGGCATGATGGAAACCAATGCAAGTCTCCAGAAGCAAGTATTTCCCTTTGGAAAAACAAAGCCAAGCGAAGTGCATGGTAGAGGAGTGAAACAGTGAAAGTCTAGTGTCAAAGATTCGTTTAAGTTTGAGCATAATTGCAGCATGTGAAATGGCAGAGTATAAGGGTTTGAAATGCCTATTTTGGTGGGTTTATGTCAATAGATGATGTCATATGCACAAGTGAGAGCAAATTTCCCTGGTGAAGTAGAGCTAATGGCAGAGACAGGCTTATTTAAGCAAAATTGCCCTCAATTTTGGCTGAAACAAGTGAAAATTGTACAGTAATTTCAGTAAGAGGCTACCCAGCCAATAAAATATTTGGAGTATTAAACTTTTGAAGAAAAGCTGGTGTGTTGTCTGTCTATAGGTCACCAACCAAAATGGGTCTGTGGGGTGCAGCTGCACAGCACAGGGGTTACAGGGGGAGATGGAGCCTGTATGGGCACTTCTAAAGGGAAATATATTCCTGTGCTGTAGCCACGGTATGTAACGTCACATTTCTGAGCATCATGAGGCATCCACATCATGGCATAAAAATGACTTTACCTGGTCCCGGTTAGTTTGCTCACTGTTTTCTGCCAGTTTGTACTCTTGCAGCTCTAGGTGTGCGAGGCGGTCGGTGTGGCTGTCCCCTGCCCCGCTGGCTGTGTGACAACCTGCTCCATCCCTCCAGGGGCAGAGCTGGCCTGTTCTGCCAGCCGCGGCTCCAGACACCTCGCTCCTGTTGGGACTGGCCATCCAATGACTCGGTTGTGCTGCTGAGCTGTGCAGCTGTATCCTCCAGGATACTCACATGCAGCTGCCAGTTCTTCCCCTTCTTTGAACAGAGCCTCAAAGGTTGAATCCAAAAAAGCTGGGACATGAAAATACCTGTTGAAGAGGAGATGCCAAATGCTGGATGTGGGTTGTTGAAGTGCTGTTCTGCAGAGCTGACAAATGTTTTTACTGTGGTAATAACAGCGTGACTGCAACAGAGCTGTGATGTTCCGATAGCTATGTTGAGGGTTGTAAGCCTATGTGATCCTGGTCCTTGAGGATGGCTTATTTGAGAGCGTGGAGGTACATGGCCAAGTGCATTGATGCAAATACAAATTTCCTCACTCTACCATGGGAAAACAACTTGCCCTCCCTTTACAGGATGGTAAATACCTCTCCAGGTGCTGTCCCTTGACCTCTCCGCATATTTCTCTCCCTGCCACGTGTCCTGTTGCAGGACCCTTCTGCTCTTTGCTATTTCCATGCTTTGTTTTCTCCTCCAAGCGTGTCATTCCTTGCAGTGGCCAGGTAGCCGGTGGTGTTCCCCTGCACGGGCCAAGGACCAGGCGGTGTCCAGCACCGTCCCTTGCACGGCGCTGGCTGCAGCTCCTCCCTACGGAGCTATTTGATCTCCAAGTCTGGTGTTGCTGAACGTCTCATTTCGGAAGAGGTGATAACACAAGGATGCTGTCCTGCAGTAAAACAACCTTTTCCAGCTCCGAGAGGTCTTGGTCAGTGTCTTCGTCCTTTGAGGTATTCAAGAAAAGTGCTTGTAGCCACTTCAGGTCTGTCTTGGGGTTCTGTTTGCTCCTGTGAATCAAAGCAGCTTGCCAAAATGGTGCCTTGGACCCTGAGTGCTGTGATGAGCGCGGGGCCGTGTTATTGGGGCTGTGTTATTTTGCCTGTGCTCGGCTTTTTGTGGCCTTTGGAGAGGAACAACTGGAGTGTGGCTGGCAGAGGGTGGAAGGGAGTGTGTGTGGGCTGAGGTAATGGAAAACAGGGCCAGGATGGGTGGTGGTTCTGGGCTTCTTGCCACCCAGACAGTCCCTCGGGGGCTAAGTTCGTGCTGGAACATGCTCCCTGTCCTTCTCTAGAAATCTTACCCAGATACCCCAAGCTATGTCCTGTCTCCTTCCGATGTGCCATTACTGACGAGCAGTCAAACTCTCCCCGTGGAACAAGCGGGTAGATCCTTACTCCTCTTGCCGTTTTCCCGAGGAGGAATTTAAGACTGGATCCCACTTTGCAAAATGTCACAGAAAAAGCTGCAAATGAATGGGGTGGTTTGGAGCGGAGCGTTCAATGGAGCGCCTTTCCTCCCTGGCCTGGTCTGGTGGGCAGTAGGTCCTGGCAAGCGTGAGGGCTTATGTTGAGCGAGGTTTGGAGGTTTTGTGATCTGGTATTTATTAAGGCTGGCTTTGTCTGAGCCCTGGCTCTCGTGATCTGAACGAGGAGAGCTGAGCTTGCGTGACTGGGCCCAGGAGAAGCAGCTCAGGACTTTGAGGCGTGTCTGAAGGTGCCTGGATTTTAAGCTGTGCCTTATTGGACCAAGTAAATTGATCAAAATTATTACATGTTAATTAAAATTATGTAGGTGTTTCATGGAGACCACTGGACTCTTCTGATTATATGCACACATGGCCTGTGGTTGGTTGGAGGGAGACGACTTTTGCTCTGCTCCTTCCTTCAGAAACTCTCTTCCCCTTCCACCACTTCTATCAGCTCTCCCTAACCAAGCCAGAGGAGCTTTTCTAGGAAAAGCATCCTGTGAAACAACGAAGACTGAGAAAGGGCGTTGAGTAAAAAAGGAAAAAAAAAAAAAAAGAGTAGAAGGTGGTTGAGAGTCGGAAGTGAGAGGGGACCTCCAACAGAGCCTGCACCCCAGAATGACCGTGTGGGTGGTGACATGAGACTTGGCCAGCCAAGGGAATGGAAATCTGGATGCTTGAACAGCAAATGGCAAAAGGAAGGAATGTAATTAGGCCATTCAGAGTAGTCTTGATGCACCTGGCTCGTCTTGGACTTACTGTTTGGTTTATGCTTGTACTACAAACTGTCTTTTTTCTTTTAAACCGAAGGCAATTTTGTGAGAAGGGTCCTGCAGTCTTACTCAAGATCCCTTCAGCTAATTGCTGGGGCCCTAAGGCTGCCAAGCCCTATCCAATTCTGTTGACTTATCTGGTATTTAAGAGAAAATAAGTTCCTCTTGAATGAGGATATAAATTTTCAAAGGCATTTTCAAACTAAGTGCGAGGTTTTTAAATTTTTTTTTTTATTTAATGAGAAATAACTGCAGTGAGAATTGAAGGCATATTGTAGCTCGTCGAGGTACTTGGCATTTCTCTGCTGTAGCCACTTTTGTCTGTGCCTGGTTCATGTAACTTTTCCCATTACTCCTTATGTTTGTCCCAAAGCTTTAACTGTGATATTTTCCCAAGAATGTCCTCGATGAGCAGCTTCATGCTATATTGAGGCAGCATATATTACGCCAGTATTGCTTTGCGTGTTGCTTCCTGAAGTATAATACCTGCTGCCTTCACTGTTCCCTGTGTGCAGGTGCATGCATGTGGACACTGAGAACAGTGGACAACTACAGCTAATTGCTTTCAATTTAGTAATAAAGCCACCTCTGGCCTTTAGAATGTTCTTCTCTGCCCCTAAACTCTTTTCCCCATTCTTTTAAGCGTTTCTTTCAAATTTTCTGCAAGGAAACGGGTTTTGACTAAGTGACCCTCCCATAGCTAAGGGTAATAACGTGTCATGGGATCACCACAATGAAGGGGGCCCAGCCCTCGTGATCTCCAGGGACCACAGAAGGACATGGAGATTCTTTTTTAGGGTTTCATATTGGAGAGATGCTTCTGTTTGTCCCCTTTATGGTTCTGCATAGTCCCTTCCAACTCATTCCCAGTTCTCCATCTTGCCACAGCCTTCTCCTTGCTGACTTGGTCCATCCTCAGGCTTCTCTCTCTATTACTTCTGACCCTTTTCGGTTCCTCCTCCGGTCTCTCCTACCCATCGCTGCTGGGAGTAGCACCGTCTTTCCCTGGTCAGCCTTGGTCTCTCAGTCTCCAGAAAAAGCCTGAACACCATTGCAAACGTGGTGCTCCTGCATGAATCTGTTCCCCGTTCTGTGTTGCTTGGCCAAGTGTCCCTGAGAGCACATCGGAGGCTGGTGCCCTCATTTCAGCCCCGGTGAAGGGTGCTGGTGACAACAGCCCAGCCCTGCCGTGCTGCCGGACCTCAAGGTGGATGGAGCGTCCAGCCTTACCTGCTTGTAGGGTTGTGACATGCTTGTGCATGCCCCAGGAGAATGGAGATCTCTCTCTGCTGACCTGTGACGTTGATTTTCCAGGAAGAGGCCACGTTTGACTGTGGTTTTGTGTGAACATGGAAGATGACCCACCCATCTGTTTTGTTTTTTGAGCTCTTCCTCTGAAGCGAGGTGTGGCCTACAGCTCCTCTTCAGAAGGATTAGTAAAAACATACTTTTTTCAGCGTTGTTTTCAGAAAGAGCCGTCCTGTGTCTGTCTCAAGGCCCACCTCGGGTTGCTCCAAGGTTGATCATTCAGTTGTGCCATCATTGAGGAGAGTGGCACGGGGCATTGAGAGGTCCGGGATGTCACCAGGTGTCACAGTACCTGCTGTATGCACCAACCCTGAACTGCCCCGGGGGTGACACACGCCAGCTGTGGGGACATGGGTGGCCCTGCAGCCCCCACCCGAGGGTCCTGCTGGTGGGACAGCACCCGGCGCAGGAGCCTGCGGCGGTGGCGTGGGACGGGATCGGCCATCCCGGAGAGAAGGAGGCTCCGCAGCCGGGGGTTCAGGTAGTGGCTTGCTGGAGACAGCTTAATTCAGGAGACTTCCAAGAGGTTTATGTTCAAGAGCTGTCGAGCTGAAAAGCTCCAAGTTAAAGGAAATATTAAGTTTTGAAGCTTAACAGCTTGTGATTTTTTTTTTTTTTTTGCTTTTAGGGAAAAATGAAACCATGGAGGAATATAAATCCAAGAATCCGAGCCCCAGGATTTAACGCAGCGCAAAGGCTGGGAAGTGGAATTTCCCACTGTTTTGTATCGGGTTGTTTGCAGAGGTTCGCCTGCTCTTGCCTCCCCTCTGAAGCGTGCAAGCAGCTGCCGCGCGCTCTCAGAGCGGAGCTGCGATGCTCCCGCTGGCGTCACCAAGGAACCACTCCGCTGGTCTCTCCTTCAGCTTGACCGTGCCCACCACTTTCAGTGGTCTCATTTTTCCTCATTCCTCTGCTGATAAAGTGCCGAGATCTGTTTAACGAGAGTGCTGGAGCTTTCGGTTCCCAAATCCCATTGAAATTCAGGAGGTGTTTCAGGAGAGAAAAAACGTTGCAGACCCTGAAACCATGGCTGCTGAATAAGAGGCTTTGCTAGGTGTAGTGTTCTGTGTGTTTCGTTCGCGTGTTTGTTTGGGTTTGTGTCTTTTTATTATTTTTGTTACACACTGATACACACCAGAGCAAGGGTTGTAGCGTGCTGGCTTCTCCCTCGGCATAGGGCCGTGAGACGTGCATTTTCCATTATTTTGTTATTTTACGTTTATATTTGGCATGTATGATATGCTTTTTCAGGCTTCATTCTCCAAGGCAGGAGCTCCTGGTGGCCGAAAGAGATGTCCCCTGGTCATGGCAGTGAAAACTCCATCAGAGCTGTGCTGATACATCTGTGTGAGCTCTCGCTCGCCATTAAGGGACTTGAGGTCGTTCCTCACAGCTATTCTCTCCTTAATGCTGAATGATGGATGTGTTGTCTTTATCCTGGTTCCAGATAGAGACTTCCACCTCTCTCCAGCTGGTCTTCCCAGCAGTTATTAAATAGCTAATATTTCTTGCTCAAAAGATGGGGTCATACCACACCAGCATCTCAGTAGTGCCAGTATTCGGGTTTCTTGACGAAGACCTTAACCCACCCAGGTCCTGGGTCACCGGATGGGATTGATTCTTCTGTATTTGCAGGATTGATGTCTCTCAGTCCTGGTGCCATCCCCGCTGGCTGGTGCAGCTCATGCGTTCCAGGTTGGCATCTGATTTGTAGGGATTATAAAGCACAACTCAATGGTCGCAAGCTAAAAACTCGGTGAGCATAAGGTGCCCAGCAGTAAAAGCACTCTTTTGGGTTCTTTAGATCGGATATTAGGAAAAAAATCTTCCCGGAAAGGGCTGTGGGGCATTGGAACAGGCTGCCCAGGGCAGTGCTGGAGTCACCATCCCTGGAGGGGCTGGACAGACGGAGATGAGGTTCTCAGGACATGGGGCAGTGCCAGGGGTGGGTTATGGTTGGACTCGATGACCTTGAGAGTCTGTTCTGACCAAAATGATTCTATGAAAGCTCTATTATGCATGTTTTGCTTTAGTGTTTCAAATGCTTGGTGTAGGAATTCGGCATTTCTGCTTTCACTGTCTTTATGCCTTTGTTCGGTGTTGCAGTTCATTTCCTATGCCTCCCTGCATTTTTAAAGTCCAGGCAACCAGCAGAGTGATTGCAGACACACATCAGGTCTGTGCTGGGCTCCCTGGCTCCTCGTCTGTCTCAGGGCTTGGTGAAATCCCAGTGTAAAAGCTGATGAAGTATGAATTTGGTCGCTTTTGTTCCTCCATGCACGGTTTGTTTATGTCCAGGGAGAAACCTCAGTGTGCTAAAACCTAAATTCCACCTGGAGTGAACTGGTAAGCGAGGCTGCCCTATGCCGTGTGGTATGCGGTGAAACCTGGGAGCTTCGGGGCTGAGCACCAGCACCTCTGCAGCCTCCCAGCCGCCGGGTGACAGCCCGCAGTGCAGCAAGGTGCTGGGGACCAACCACAGCTGCAAAGCACCGAAATTCCTAAACACCACATGCTCTTTTTGCGTTCAGACTGTGCTGTCACAGAGGTACGGAGCTGCTGCTTTCCGCTGCTACCCGTTAAACGCGGGGCGAGCATCGCGGGGCGCGTTAGCAGGGTTGGGGGCTGGAGGGGGCTGCAGAAAGCCAACCAAGCCAACCAAGCTGCTCCTGGCTGCTCTGATGCCCCCACGCTGAGCACCTGGCCCATGCGGTTGTTTGCAGGGCTCTGTCTCGGGGGAAGCATTTTCATTTGGAAATGGCAGCTTTGCTCATTAACCTTTTGTACGGCCTTTCCCTCTCCTGCATGGATCAGCAGGGCTGATGGCCGTGCGGCCACATACCACACCGACGATTTGCAAATAGCCCGCAGAATTTTCATGTAAGTTATATATATATATTTTTTTTTAATATACATATATATGGCTCCATTCTTTGGAATTCCAGTGCTTCTAATCAGGGCTTTAGCCCAGCACTTTGTGGCTGACAATCTGTGTCAAGGCTGTGGCTGAATGTCATGGTGCTAAGGCTCAAGTCCTGTCCTCCCGGGTATCAGTTCAGGGTTATTTCGAGGTGGCTGCTCTGTCAAATGGCAGTAACTGCAAAGCATCCCCTCCCTCCCAGCCTGTCTAGGCTACACTGTAGAAGTGTTTCTAAAATCCCTTCTTACCTTGGGATGAAGTTGCCTTTTTGTGTGCAAACCGGAGAAAGACAGAATAGGCGCCGCAGTCCTTTTAAAAGTTGTCTTTCCTTTTACCGAGGGTTTAAAATGTAGAAATCCTCTTCAAGCTGATTTTCAGTAAGAACTGCTTATTGAAACGACCCAGGGCTGGAGATGCAGAAGATGACAGGAGCAAACAGCACACAGGTTCGCTTGCCAGCAGCAGGGCTGAGATTTAGAGCTGAACTAGGTCTCAGTAAAACCTCAGCCTGGGATTTTTCTTTTTATAGGCCCTGATGGCACGGTGTACCAGGTACAGCAGGGACAGATCCTGCGCCAGCCTTTGCTGCCGGCTTCTCATTCCCATCCCAAAGGCACGTCCAGTGGCTGGGGCAGTTTCCATTGATATTGGTTTCATGCTCTGTGCCATGTCTGCCCGTGGGGTGATCTGGTCCACTGGAGCAGGGCAGGGGAAGCTAATTTCACCAGGAGCACCTTCACAGCCCTCCAAGCAAAAGGTCATGCTGCTCAGACATGGATTTGAGCTGCTGAAGAGCAGTCACTAATCCAAGAAATCACCAAGACACCGTAAGACATATGACAGGCAGTAGCCCGGGGACCGTCCTGCAGAGCAGAGTCTCTACCTGGCCCGTGTCTCGCTTAATGAAATGTTGTGATGAACATCAGGCTCCCTGGAACACGCTGTGCCGACCTTCGCATCCTGAGTGTGCTGCATAAAAAATAAACAGCTTGAACTAAAGGTGTTCCTTTTCCAGTGGGCACTGGCTGTGCTGGCTGGATTTGCATTGGGAATCGGATCAAATAGCAGCCTCCAGTAGTACAGCAATAAGCATGGGCACCGAGCTCTTAATTTTATATATATATATATATATATATATACACACATACACACATATACTCATAGCAATGTGCAGCTGAGTGATATTTCTGTTCTTCCACAGGCATGTGAGCTGCCTCATCTATTTTTCACAACCCTTTCTGTGAATAAATGTTTCAGAAAAAAGGGCTGTCAGGTGTTGGAACAGGCTGCCCAGGGCAGTGGTGGAGTCACCATCCCTGGAGGGGTTTAAAAGACATATAGATGAGGTTCTAGGGACATGGGTTAGTGCTAGAGTTAGGTTATGGTCAGACTTGATGATCTTAAGGGTCTCTTCCAACCAAAATGATTCTGATTCTATTCTATGATTCTATTTTCTGTGCTCAACTGTGTTCTTCAAGGCTAGTAGCTTGAGATTCACTTAATATTGATATTATTCTCCAGGTAACTATTGGGATTTTATAGACTAAAGGGCTTTGTCAGACAACTGAGGCACAAAACATGGATCTAGTATAAATAAAGGACTCCTGCGTGATTGCAAATGAAATGTTTTCATAATTGAAACAACCCCCCAGGTGTTGCCCTGGCAGTTTTCACTTAGGAAGGCACAAAGTAAAAAAGCACGAACTTCTCTCCAGATACCATTTGCACCACTGGGATATACAGGTGTAAAACAACATCCTACTTAAAGACCCTGAGGTCCTCTGGGCCACCCCACGTGGTAGTAACCTAAAGCAGCTGATGCACTTGGGGTGTTGAAGGTTCTGCTTGTGTGGGAGAGGTGGCAGGTTGTGTGTAGGATGCTTTGGATTTGAAAACCTCACCAAGAAATCCTGACTTCCGTATTCCAGTTGCTGAGTGTTTTCTGTTCTAGCGGAAGGAGGAAAATGTGATGTTTTCAACGGGCACAAAACGTCACCTCTGTGAAAGTCTGAGGATGTGGACGAAGTTTCAGTTTTCTATTTTCTGCCTGGACCCTGCTTCCCCAAGGGTAACTCTGGGGTTGGGAAGAGGGAACGGTGACACGGGCTGTTGGTGGAGCGGGAGAAGTCCTGTTTCAGCTGAGGGTGACGTTGATGTCCTTGGTCAAGCATGGTCTGCGATGCGCTGACATCTGTGGGAGACTCGGTGGCCTTTTCAGGAGCTCTGCTGGGCAGGGGCCATGGACGCTTCCCACAGCCACCCTCTACCATCTTCCCCGCTCAATACCTTATTTGTGGCAAATTGATTTTACAGCCTCAGTTTTGTGCCTAAAGAAGAGTGAAAGGAAAAAAAAAATACCTAAAGAGGGTCAAAGAAACGCACTGGGGCCCGACTCCTGCCCTGGGGCTGTTTCTGAGACAGTTCAGACTATTTTTGTGATTGCTCGGGGTTTCAGTGGTGGGGAAAGCCAAGGAGGAGCAATCAGAAGTCATGCTCGCAGATGACGATGGGCAGCTGTGTTAGGGTGGAATTACTGCCTTCTGGCTTTGCAGAACTGCTGTGTGTGTTGTGCAGGGTCTCCTCGGGCAGCAGATACTGGATTTAGCGGAGTGATGGGCTGATGCACATGGAAACCCTTGGCTTGACCCTGCTCTATAGGATGCCTTTCCCATGGGGGCCTGAGTGGTTCCTCACAGCATAAGGTGGCATAGGCTGAGTTCCTCCCCATTTAGAAAAAGAGACATTGCTGATGACTAGGAGTATATTGAATATTTTCACATCTAAGCTAAATGCTCTCATCCTGAGAGTCCCTGGACTCTGCTCAGACTGTTTCTGTGTGGTCATCTTGGTGAGCTCAACTTGCAGGGCTCAGGAAGGTGGCTCTGATGGTCTTGGCCATCCTTGGAAACAGCCTTCAGCTGTGGCAAGGTGCCATGGGACAGTTTTGATGGGGATGTGTGGTGCCAGCTGATGTCAGTGGCATCAGTAACTGGCGGTGGTTTGCATTTTTTTTTTTTTGAGTTGTGGATCCATAAGACCAGAAGAGTAAAATCCATTAGATTTTCCATATATATGTTTTATCGCTCGGGACTTTAAAAGAACTTGCTTTGCTCGTTGTCTTCAAACTTCTTAATGTTTTCTGTGCTGCTTGGGCCTGAAACTGTGGGCTGAAAACCACTGTGATTTGGTGTGTGGAGGGTCCCCCATGATGAACTCCGGGGATTAAAGATGCTGCTTGATTTGTGACTGAAAACACGGACGGAGAGAGCGCTTGGGTCCCCAGGGACATGGGAGCTGCAGGGCCAAACACTCTGTGCCGACGTGCGCTGTTATTCTAGAGAAGAATTTGGAAAGCTCGCAGTTATGAGCTATGGTTATGTTCTCACTTAATAAGGTGTTAACTGATGTTAGGCTCTCTTCGGAGAGTTAGACTATGTGTGGAGGTTAACAGTTCTTGGCGTTTTGTCTGCTATAAACGAGCTTTCGGAGACGGGGAAAGACACGCTCTCAGCGTGTGAATTTTTTTTTTTTTACCTTAAAAAAAAAAAAAAAAAAAAAATCGGGAGGGGGAAGCCCGTTCGTTTTCACCCCGGGCTGCAGGAGCGTTGCAGCCGGGGGTGCGGAGCGGCGGAGCGGCCGCTGGAGGGCAGGCGAACCGTGCCGGAGCGGCGGCCGTGCCGGCCGGACCCCGACAACCTGACCTCGCCGCAAACCTCCCGCCGTGGCGGCGGTGCCGGGCTCACGGACCCGGGCGGCCGCGGCGCTGCCCGGCCCGGGGGGGCGGCCCGGCCGGACCTGCGCGGGGCTGGGGGGCACCGCGCCGGGGCTGCCGCGACTCCGCTGCCGCCCGCCCGGGGCTGGCCGGGGCCGGACCGCGCTCCTGCCCGCTCGGAGGTAAGAGAGCACCGAGCCCCGCCGCCCCCGCCCCGCCTGACACGCGTCGGCGGAGCGGAGCGGAGCGGGGCGCGGAGCAGCAGCCGCTGTCTTGTGTCCCCCCGCGTCGCGTTTCACGCGTGTAGCGGCGCTGCCCGCTCCGTCGGGCCGGGGAAGGCGCGGAGGGCGCCGGAGCGCAGCCACGCTCGCTTCTCCCCCGCCCCTCCCCGCTTTTAATTGTTATTATTTTTTTTAAATACTTTCCTCCCGGCCGCGCTGCGCGGGCGTTGCCCCATCCGCGCAGGCGGTGCCAGCTCCGCGGGGGCTGCCCGGGCGGGTCCCGCCTCCCGCTCCGCGCCCCGCGCATCACCATGCGGGGCCGCGGAGCCGCTTTATCCGCCTCGCAGGGCTGGCCCGGGGGAGCGGCGGGGGGGCACTTGCTGATGATCGGAAGTTACTGACAATAAGCACCTTCATCCCCCCCAAAGGCGGAGAGAGAGGGAGAGGAGGAGGAGGAGGAGAGACAGGGGGAGAGGAGAGCTGATGCCTAAGCGAGTCACTCGGAGGAGGCAAAGCGGGCGGTACCACAACTTCTCGGCGGCGCGGAGCGGCGCGGAGCGGCGCGGAACGGAGCTCGCCGGCCGGATCGCTCCCATGTCAGGGCAGCGGTGGGGACCTGCACTCCGCTAGCGTGAAGCCACTGACCTCTCCCCTCTCCTCGCCCAGCGATGTATTCACTGCTCTCCGCCTGCACTTGCCTGTAAGGATTATGGCATATTTTAATTTTTTTTTTTAGTAGTATTTTTTAAAGATTTTTTTAAAGTTGTTTTTATTTTTTTTTTTTTTTTAACTTTTATTCTGGAGGCTCCGGTGGCATTTTGCTTGCAATCAGGTGGTAATCGGGACCCGAGCCTTTTTATAAGCTGAGCATCGCTCTGCGCCCTTTAAAAAATTGCAAACAAAAACAAAGAAAAAAAAAATCAGCTTTAACCATTTTACCACATCATTTGATATTTTGTTGCCTTTTTTTTTTCTCCTCTCCAGATGTTTACATTTCCTGCTGCTGTGCTTTCAGGTACAGGTACGTGTCCTTTCTGTCCTCTTTCGCTTTTGGTTGCAAAACAGAAACAAAGGCGGCACGCTGACCTCGCAGTGCCAGGCACTTTTGGCTTGGGCTTTCACTTTTTTTCCCCCTCTAGTTTTTATAGCCGTATTAAACTGATGCCTGTGCCAGATGCTGGAGTGTCACTGGCCCTGGGAAGGGGCTGCTCCTCTCACTGAGCTCCTTTTCAGTGTTTGCTGGTGCGGAGGCTCCAGTGCGGGCTGGGCGCAGCCAGTGCGCCGGTAGCCTCTGCCGTAACGGGATCCTCTGGAGTGCATTAGCCTGGCTAATGATGTGAGAAGGAGTGCTGGACTCTTCTCCTCGCACAATGTTGATTGATGCACTTGCCTTGGAAGAGCAGGCGCTCTCCTGCTCGCCGTCCTTTTATTTTTTTCTTCTTCTTCTCCCCCCTTCAACCCCCCCGTACTAGCAAACTTACTCCTAAAAACTGATACTTTGAAAAACATGAGTTTCCCTAGCCAGGAGAAGGAGGCTGCGTGCTCATTCCCCATTATTCAGTAGAAAGCCGTCCAAGTCAGATCCTGCCTTTGATCCTGCCTCGGCAGGAGCGAAGCAGTTGGAGGAACACCCTGAGTGCCGCGGCTCTGCAGCCCGGCCGCCCGCGGGACAGGGCTGGGGGTGCCGGGATGGCCACAGCCCTGGGGACACGCACGTCCCCGGGATGGGGATTTTAGCCGGGCATCCCGGAGCGAACACACCTGTGGGGCCGGGCAGAGCAGGTGTCGCTGCCCTGGTGGCTCCAGATCACCATCGCGCTGGAGCTGGGGGCCGCTCGTGCCACCCCCTCGGCCTCGCATGGTGCTTTGGCTGGGATTGCACCTGCTGGTCCCGTCGCAGATACACGACGGCAGCAAGGGATGGTCCTGGGTCCTGAGCACAGCCGCAGCCTTGGAGGAGGCTCCATCCCTCCGGCCAAGCTAAAACCCAAACCAGCCCCATCCCCTGCTTCCCCACCCCTCGGAAAAATCCCCGCTCGCATTTTTTTTCCTCATCCCCTCTGAAAGCTGCAGCTCGAACCTAACACCAGCAGACCCTCCCCTCGGCAGAGCAGCCTCCCCATCAGGAGAGGATCCACAGCTGTAAATTACTCTGCGGTTGGAAGGCGTTTGCTGTATTTCTCCGGCGCGTTTTTATTTTTTTCAAGCCCGAGGAATAACAGGCTGTGCAGGGCTCGCAGCGACGGCACCCTTTGCAGCGGGGAGACATTTTTTTGCGCTTGTGCGGTAACTGAAGTTAATCAGCGCTCCAGCCCCCTCCCTCTCCCCCTCCCTTTGGTGCTTTTAGTGAATCAGAAAAAGTTTGGCTGGCTGCCTGGAAAGCACTTGCTAAAATCTGATCTCTTACTTCAGCAGCCTTAAAACTTGGGAAATTATTGGCATTTATACAGTTGGAGCTCGCAGGCTTCCAAAGCAATAAAATAATAATAAAAAAAAAAAAAAAAGGAAAAAAAGAAAAAGCAGCTCAGTGCTCTGGTGCTATTAGAACCATACTTTGCTCCATTGCGTGCTGCTTTTGCAGCATTTTGCGGGATGCGAGGCCGGGATTCGCTGCAGCTGGGCGCCGCGGAGGGGTCCGGGTGGCGGATCTTGCTGGGTGTCACACTGAGAGGTGAACGCTCTTTCGGCAATTAGCGTTGGGAGCCAAAACATTAGATTAGTCATACTCAAGGGCCTTCGAGTGAGTGTCTGCAGTATTAATGGTAGATGAAAAGATGTGAATGCTGTAAGTTTTTATTGCCCATTTTGTTACACTTTCTTTCTGGATTTATTCACGGGATTACATGTTTTGAGCCTGAATGGGAGCGAGGGATTATAGGATTTCTTTTATAATGATCAGTTTGGGTAGGAGTTAGCCTTCGGTGAACTGAAGTAAATTAATGCATCACTTAGGTTTAATATTTATTTAGGCTGAAGGAAGTTGTTTAGTTTTGCTTAAAGGGCTCTGTGTTGTATTGGGGAGATTTAAGAGTGCCTGAAATGGATTATATTCTAAGGCCGCCTTTTGCCCTCCCATGCAAGCCGCGATCAGCGGGTTGGCCCGTGTGTTAGTTTTAGGATTAGGCTCCTCCGCTGCTGACTGTTGCCCTGTGGCTCTCTACGCAAAGGTAAAAATCCCTCCAGCATGTGTTGAGGCTGGAGGTATTCTGGGGCAAAATAGAATGGCTCAGGTATTTTGTGTCTTCTGCTAGTTACTGGTGTACAAAGGCTGCAGTGCGTTGGCGTGCAAGCCACCTGCGTTAGGCGGTGTGGTGGCTCAGTGCTGGTGGAAGGTTTTCTCCTAGACCCTGAGGTCCTTGAAAAGCCACCCGTACGTGACCCTGTCAGGTGCAGCATTGCCCGTGGGTGGGTTGTGGCAGGACAGGGGAGACGTTCCCCAGCCTGGACTGCGGGGAGGTCAGAGGGACGGGAGTTTTCAGGAGCAGGATTTAGACTCCTGGACGAGTTGGGCTTTTCCAGGGCTTTGCCGTTGGGTGACATTTCCACGGAGGGACACTGGGGAACAGTGTGCGGTGGGTCGGAGGGGAGCACAGGCAATGGGTGCTGGCGGCTGTGAACTGGCACCGCAAGAGCAGCTCCGTACCTTGCAGGACTGTGGGGAGGACAGCTCATTCTCCGGTCCCTTGCCCCATGGCAGGAATGTCCCTGTCTTGTTTTCTTCTCTCGAATCTTGAGAAGTTCCTCTGCTGCTTGAGGTTGCTGTGGACCCAAAGGCGGCAGGGACATTGGATCTCCTTGGGGACGCTGGAGAGATTAATCGATTTACACAGGTTGTTCTTAGGCGTGCTGTTTCACTGCTGGTGACTATACTCTCCCTCTATCACTTACCTTTAATATCCTTCCGTTTAATTCTCCTGCTGCCTCTTCGCACTCCCAGGAGCAATTTATCCTCCGTGTGCTTTTACTCTCTGCATGTCCCAGAGCAGTTTCAGGTTTGGCCTTAGAGTCAGTCCCTGTTCTTCACATGGGCGAGAAGCCCAGGAGCACTTTCCATGGATGGAGAGGATCTCCCATGCTGTGCTGGCTCTGGCAGCCCTGGTGGCCCTTAGGACATCGGGTTTGGGCATGTGGGACTCCAGGAGCTCAGAGGTCGCCCTTTGCCAGTGCAGATGGGGGCTGGAGGCAGCTTCGGTGTCAGCTGAGCAATAGGATTCGAGGTTTTGGGTGCTTCCCTGGCTTGCAAGAGCTTCCAGCTCTTCTACCCCTGGACCAGCTCCATGGTCGGCTGGAGCACAGGGTGACACCGGTGCCAGCTGCCCCGGCTGTGCCATGGAGCGCAGGCTGATGCTGCCTCAGCCTCTTCCCTGCCCTGATAAACCTCGGCATGTTCTTCTGCATGAAATGCATCTACCTTAGATTATGAAAAAGGTCCCTGATAGGGCCAAATCCTTTGTTTTTATGGTTCCTGTAGGTTAAGATCCAGTTTTGGAACCTGATCCAGAAGCAAACAGGAGGTCAGAGGATCGCACAAGGCAGCACCGGGCTATTTTCACATCTGCTGGTGTTGCGTAAGAGGAAGGCTGCTGCATGCCATGCCTAAGCTGCTGTGTAGCGACAGACAGTTATTGTTTGGGGCTTTGTAAAGTGAGACACGGAGGAGCGTTGCTTCCACACGTTCAGCAAGCCAGATCCTGTGGTCTGGCGAAGCCACACGCAGCACATGTCGGAGGCGTGAGCCTGCCGAACGACTCCCTCCCTTCTCCCTGTCTGCTCCTCCGTGGACACGAGCGCCACTGGACGGTGCCTGGGACGCTGCTGTGGCCAAGCCAGAGCGTGGTCCATTCACAGCCTGAGCAGCCTGGCTTGCCGTGGGGCTCGTGGCCACCCCTTCTGCGGGCATGAACTGGTGCTGGGGATGAGAGTCCCCGCTCACCCTGCCCTCGCCCAGCGGGGTCACGCTCGCGTCTCCCCTCTCTGTGGGTGGGCACCCACCTGCCTGCGCCCTCCCTGGGTGGCACGAGCATCTGTCTCGAGATGGCAGCCAAGGCTGCGTGTGCTGCTGGGGATGGAGGCTCTGGGATGCGCAGCCCTCGCCGCGGGATGGGACAGGTGCTGTTTGGATGGGACAGGTGCTGCTTGGATGCAACGAACCGCTCTGCTCCTCGTGGCAAAGCCCTGCGTGCCGACACTCAGCGGGGACCTGGCACCCCGCAGCTCCTGGGCTCATCCTGCCCTCGCCACCTCTGCTCAGCCCGGACGGGGACCACCGAGTCCTTGGCATGGTGTCTCCGTGCTGACACCAGCTCTGTGACAGCCTCCGAACCCCCTCAAATGACAGTGGTGCTTATCCATGAGAACATCTGAGGTCAGGTCTGCTTTCCAGCCTGAGCTCACCCACCCCGCACTTGTGCGGGGCTGCTAATGCGCAGGCTGCAGAAGTGACGGTGTGAAGGACAAAACACAGCAAAAGTGGTCTGGGAAAGGCTGGGAAGCTTTCTGTCATTTTTTTTTTTTTTTCTGATCACAGCCAACTCTTAATTACTAGGCAGTGAGAAGACAAGAGAAACAGCATAAGCAAACCCTGATTTAATTAGCGGAGGAGGAGCTCAGTGACGTTGATGAAGTGCATGACCCTGTCACAGGCTGGAGCTGATGCGATGGTCTGTGGCTCTGGGGGTGTGACGCTGCTGGCCTCGTGACGGGGGACACGATGCCTGTTGGTGTGGCTCCACCAGTCTGCCACCCGCAAGGCTGGGCTTGGCAGTGTATTAAAGAATTTGATCCTGTTTAAAACCCCCTTGCTCTCCAGGAAACGACCATACCCTTGCCACGAGGGATTTTTATTCCCCGTGCTGACTTCTAGCACTGGCCCGTGAAGTGTTGTGTCCTGAAGCTGCCCCTCACGCGGGCGCTGGTGCACACTTGGGTTCTGACGTGGGAGAAGCGAGACTGAGATTCGCGTGGGGTGAGTGCAGGTGGGGGTCCTGCCCCTACACAGATGGGGGTTCGCAGCCTGTGCCTCCCCTGGCGCCGTCGGCTCCTGCCCTGGTCACACGCCGCCTTGGCTTCCCACGGTCCTTCAACGTGCCAGGACAGGTCCTGTGCCAGAAGAGCCCTCAAACGCACCGTTAGCAGGAAAACGTGCAGGGACAAAGCTGTTTCCAGAGCCTCTTCCCAGCGAGGCAGAAACAAAGGTGAACTCCCTCAGCATTTGGGAGCTTGGCGTTTTCTGGGTGTGTTGTGGCAGCGGGCAGCGAAGCAGAGCTGCTGCTTGGAGGCTTCGATCCGCGCACCAGCCTGGATTGCAGTTTGCTTTTTCAAAGCTCTCGAGGTGTGCAAGATGCTTCAGACAAACAGAGAAGGACTCAGGTGCCAACGAGAGTACATAGGAGGGTATAGTAGGTGCGGGGTTCAGATTTCCTCTGTTCGAGATAGCTGGTCGTGTCATGGTTGTTATATTTAATTTCTATTTTGCTTTCCGTATTGCACCTGGCATATCCAAGCTGAGTGAGGTGAGTGATGCTGGCTTTGGAGCAGTGCTGGGTTTTGTAGGATGGTTGCATGCTCAAACCCTGCTCATTTTCTGCTTGCAGAGCAGCTTGGCCGCAGCGTGCCAAGGCAGGGAAGAGTGGAATGGGCAAAGGGTGATGCTTTCCAAGCCCCGTGGGTGCGTTTGGGATGTGGTGATGCTGGTCCTTTAGTGAGGAGGAGGTGGGGGTGACTGCCGAGGGCTTCTGGGGGCTCAGGTAGGATGAACGGCATTGCTGGGACTCAGGTGGCCACTCAGAATATTTGATTTTCCTGTAAGTTGATAGCGCCAAGCTGGTCGGCTGGGCGAGTGGACATCTCCCTCCATTGCGGGAGACTGAGCTCAAGATAAAGACTCCTCTGGGGCTGAAAATGCGGTGGGTTTGTTTTTGATCTATAAAGCTACTTCCCGGATCCTTGGGAGTATTTTTATGTGTCTCTTCCTTTCCGTAGGAGCTGGGGAAACCCCTGTCCTGCTCTCTCCTCCCTTCACCCTTGCTGAGCAATAGCTACTTTTGCTTTGATTTTCCCCAGATACGGACAGTTTAGATATCTGATGTGATAAGAGCAGGTGAAAAACGTGTTCAGGCAACAGCATGATTTAAAAAGGAAAAAGAAGGAGTGGCTGCCGTTGGTGCCTGGCCGAGGTGTGTGAGGATGGGTACCTGCTGCCAGGCTGGCCGGGCTCTCTGCAAACTGCGAGGGCTGGGGTGGGTCACACCGTGTTGGAATCTGTGGTCCCGACAGGTCTGAACCTTATTTTTTTTTTTTTTTCTTTCCTTCCCTGGGTTTTTGTGTTTTGATCTCCCACGGTTCCATTACAGCAGAAATTATGCAGAGCCGTGCATTAGGCTGCCTACCTGGTATGTCACTTCTGTGTCCTGCTACCTCTCCAGATGTCCGTGGAGGATTAGGCACCCAGCGAAGCAGCTGGAGGAAAAGTAAGAGAAAGAAAAAAAAAAAACCCAAAAAAATAGAAAAGACTGTCTGGCTCTGCCAAAGTATTTTCCTATTGCCATTCAGCAGCCTTACCATAGCATGAAGAGAAAGAAAGGGGAAGAGAGAGAGGAAGGAGGAGGCTTAGTCTGTCATGGTCTGCCTGTTTCCCTTTGTGCGGGCTCCTGGCTGCGCCGGGGGCTGTGAGCCGACGCACCAATCTTCCCAAATCGACCAGGGCAGGTTGGGGGGTTCACCAGCTCACTTCGATATGGGACGGGGCTCCCTGGGCTTTGACACCTCCCTGTCTGTTCTGCCTGCACCAACAGCTGGATCTCAAGCTAAACCACGGGGCAGCGTTTTCCACGTAGCAACAGCGCATCCTCCTCTGGCACAGCACCGTGCCCTTCGTCAAACTCCGCTTACGCTCTGCTTGCTGCGAGCATTTGCTTTTTTTAATGAGAATGTCTGCTTTATTCTGCTGCAGCCAGCGGAAAAGGGGTCGTACTGGGGGGAAATCTGAAATGCCTTGAATGTCCTGACCTTAGGGTGTTAATACGGTGTCCGGCAGCATCCTCCTGCAGACAGGTCCGGTCAGTGCGATGTTGTTCCTGCTGCCTGTCCAGCCTGCTGGCGATGCTGGCTGGGGCCAACTCTGCTTTGGGGCAAACTGGGAGGAAAGGGGCAAGATCTGAGGCTGTTGGTGTTGGGTTATCACAGCCCCTGCCCTGGGGGCAGCTGAAATGGGATGACAAGTGGGCAGCAGGGAACAGTCCTGCTCACTGCCGTATGGCTGGTACTGGCAGGAGATGTGGTTCCTCTGTTAACGTTTTATAATCCAAATCTCTGATGAATGCTAAACCTTGATGAAGGTCACATATTGCCTCGATACAAATACCAGAATGCAGCAATTAATTAATAATGGATTGGTCCTCCTACAAGGTATTTCCAGCACTCCTTATTCCTCCCAGTTGCTTTTTCTCCTGCTTGATATTTCAAATCCTCTTCTTTCCTGCTAAAATACTATCTTTGGCACCATTTTTAAGGACAGATTGTTAAAAAGCTGTTGTATCTTTTGGAATATCTAGAGCTACTCTTCAGCAGAAATGCAGAATTAACAGAAAAACGCAGGGATCCCTGGTGGATAACTGGGCTTGCGTGTGCATGCTGGGCGATGCTGGGCATGGCTGGAGGGATGCAGAGCCCTGGGAATAGAAATTAGAGTGTGGGATGAAGGACAATATTGATAGAAGGGCATTTTGCTGCTTCTCGGTTGCTGTTAATCCATTTGAAGAGAGGGCTGGTTTGGAAACCCGATGCTTCAGTCGCAGGTGTTCCCTCGCCTGCAGGTGGGAGCGGGGTCACCCCATCCCAGCAGACCCCGGGCAATCCGCTGCCCTGCTGCTCCGTGGGCTTCTCCCATCCAATTGTCGGGTACGGACCTGAACAGATACTAATATTTATTTTCCCAAGTTGGATTCAAACTACAGGCAGAATTTGACTCAGTTTTACGAATGTACAACAGCGAGCGGGGTATGTACGCTCCTTCCAGCCATGATTTCCAGCTATAAAATGAAAGCTGATTTTGACCCCCCTTAAGCTGGGAGTCCTTAAGGTCACAATCCTGTATGAGGAGCATCAGTGCCTCCCTGTGAGGCTGTACTGTAAGACTGCATGGTGCACTGCAGTATTGATTATCTGTAAAATAAATTATGATGTATGTAGTGCAGGTTTCTGACCCCGTGGTCGCGACCTTGCGGTGATTGGGGCGACTTCCGACCAGCTGAGATCAGAATAGCAAACAGCCTCCCAGCAATCAATACAAAAAACCAGCAGGTCTGATTGTTGGGGCCTTTTACAGGAATAACGTTGGATGCCACGTACATGTGGCATTTTTATTCTGGGGACCGGGCAGTTCTATAAACTTCACCTAAAATGAGATGTGAAACTCTGTGTCGGGTGTTCTGCTCTGTGACAAGTCAGCCCAGCCACGGGGCAATCAGGGACGGAAAACCTGCAGCGCAAAAGGGCGCGTGTGTGTTTCCGTGCTGGGGTTTTTGATGATCGGCAAAGCTGCTGGGGCTGAGGTGGGACAGGAGGAGCAGGCGCAGCACTGCCAGCCCCGGGCATGGAGGGACCGCCCTGCTTATATTGTGTATTTATTTTGTGAGTTCCAAATAGCATTATCTCAGCCCCTACAAGAGAACTGTTCTGACCCGCAAGCCAAACTGACGGCTTCATGGCAGAATTGATATCGAGATCGCAGTAGTGCGTTTTCAGAGGTGCGCAGATGCAGCTACAGACCCTGCACCGTGCTGGGAGGGAATGAGCTGCCTGCTCCGGTGCTTTGCTGGGGCTGCTCCCCAACCTGTGTGGGTGCAGCTGAGCCACCAAAGCGCCAGCGAGGTGTGGGACAGGACACTCTGAAAGCATCATCCTGGCTCCTGACCCTGCTAGCGTGAGGATCGCGGCGGTGCCTCCGGGTCCTGGGTCATTCGGGCTGTATTCCTCTGATTTGGAGAGGGAGCAAATAAATGGGAATAGGCACAGGGATTGCTGTTGTGCTGTTTATGTTGAAAGAGTGTTTAAAAGGCATTTAGATGAGGTTCTTAGGGACATGGTTTAGTGCTAGAGTTAGGTTAGATTATGGTTGGACTAGGTGATTCTGAGGGTCTTTTCCAACTGAAATGATTCTATGACAATATGAATTTAATTGCCATTTGAATTTAACGAACAAGAAAATGGAATTTATTTGCTCAGTTTTCATTCTGGGAGCCTGATTTTTTTCCCCAGCGTGCACCATCACCCTGTGTGCCAGGAAGCTGAATGTCACCAGATTAAGTTGTGGGGTTTCACTTCTGAAGAAAATCTGAAAATCTGCCCGAACTCTGATGCCGGGCCAGCAAGGCTGATCTCACAAAGCTGCTCTGTGGGCAGGGTGCTGGGCAGCTATAGGCATTCCCAGAGCAACCCGGGAACTGTTCATACTGTTCCATGGGCCCCCTTTGTGTGCCAGGCGCCACGGGCTCCGCCCGCTCCCTTGCAGAAGGATGCTTGGGATGTCTGGACCAAGGTTTGGTACTTTGTAGTATCCTGGTGCTATAGGCACAAATGCCAGTGGTTCAAAGAAAGGGCTGTCGGGGAATCTCCAGTATCATGCCGTAAGGTCTGCTTTCTGTGCTTGCCTACAACTGGCCTGAATTTCTCCCCAGCAGCATTTTTCCCGGTGCTGGTGACTGGTGATGGGTGCAGCAAAGTGCGTTGGGTTCCCCCTGGTACCCTCCAGCTGGGTGGGGATGCAGCAACCCAAACCTCGGGAGGCGCCTTAGTGCTTGTGACACCTCTTTTTCTTTTTTTCCCCCTTATTTAAAATGTTTCAGAAAGGATTTATTTTCCAAAATTATGGAGAAGTGTTCCCTGAAAATGGGAAAGCTGCAATCTAAATTAATTAAAACCAAACAAAACTTTTCCCTCACTCAACAAAGAAGAAAGATAAGAAATGCTATTTTTCCAGCATTTGCAGTGTAAAGATTTCCATGCAGGAGTGCAGCTAATAGAGATCAGTACAAATCTTGTATTAGAAAACAAACCGTGCTTTTCATTTCTGGCCCTAGGCTCACATGTTTGTTATATCTGATCCTGAAGGCAGATTGACAGTTTGGTTTGGATTAAATTCAACACATGGTTTATGCCATACTTTTGATAAGGCTCAATATTAATCTGATTTTTTGTGTCTGCTGTCTTTAGTACATGAGCAGCACGATTGTCTGTTCCTAGGAATATTTTCACAGTGAAACCATTGAGGAATTTATTTCTGGAGGGAAGATGAAATTACTGGTTTTAAAAACTTCCAAGATCCCAAGCAAAGTTGAAACCCATTAACTGCAGGCAATAAGCTTGACATGACCTGGGCTCATTTCGAGCTATTTTATTAACTGATATACAGAGCGTTTTCTTTAAATATCTTTGGAAAGGCAGCGAAGGAGGAGACTGGATCACGCAGAGGGACCAGAGCAGGTTCCTGTACTTTTACCACCATCATCAGTTCACAGTTCTGGTTAGCCGGGAATGAAGATCCTCACCGTTTGCACCTGTGTGTGCTCGTGAGCTCAGGTTTCTTCACTGAATTATGGGCATTGCTGCGGTTTGCTGGTTCCCTGAATGACCTGTGGTACATCCCAGAGATGGGCTTTTAGGTACGTTGGCCCATTAGGTACAAATAGCTGCTTACTTGTATAAGTATATATTTATTCCATTTATAAATGGGCTTCACTTTCGAAAGCTGGTGCATTTTGTCATTATTCTGTTCCCTGTAAAGTGAGTAAAAAAAAAAAAAAGGTAGAAGAATTGGGAAGGCGGAGGATGGAAGGAGAAGAGAGAAGAGGCAAGGGAGAAGTTGCTTGTTGCCTTTGAGCTCTGTGGCTCAGCAGTTGGGTGCCTGGAAACCCGGCTGCAACGCTTTGCTTGCATCCTTGCTGCAGGATGCAGCGATCTGTTGTGGCTCATTTTGGGGCCGCCTCCACCTCCGATGCAAATGTGGCAACTTGCAAATGTGGTTATTTTGTCGGGGTGAAGTTGGTCCCAAAGCTTGTCTTGGGTGCTTGAAGATAACGGGTGCTGACAGGAGCTGTTGGTTGTACGGTGCTAGAACTGGGTGCTGGAAAAGCTTGGACTTGGCGGTGATGCTGAAAGCAACTGAGATCCTTATCCCAACTATATGTTACCTCCATAAAAGTGAAATTAATGAACATTGCTAGGGTCTGCATTGATTTGAAGTGTATTGCACCCAGTGAGATGCTTTGATGGGATCTGCTGTGCGTGATGGAGCTCCGGGGCATGTATCTTGGGATGACGTCCTTGTTTCTCAGCGTGATGGTGCCAGTTCCCTGTATCTCTCCGTGCTGGGTGAGCCAGAGATCCCCAGCCTCAAATGGAAAATGTGTGTTTGCACAATTAGCGTAGCCCCTTCCTTCCCTGGGAGCAGAATGGTTTACTGATTTCTTTGGCCCGCTCACCCCACCTATTCAGCAATAATGACCCTTCCACCCCAACTCTAAATCATCCCAGCCCGCCTTGCCCGTAAGCCCTTTTTGGGTTGTTGTTGGTATTTATGCTTGTGGAGGTTTATGATCTGTCAGCGCTGGCTGCTGAAATGCTTTATTTATCCATACGCTGGGCCACACAGGGAGCGTCCTTATTCTGGTATCATGTTCAGGATGCTGTAGTTAAGGTTTGTGTCAGCACTTCCATGCACAAACCTTGTTATTCAGGGGTTTTGCAACTCCATGGAAAAGAAAACCAGTGACCTGGCACGGCGAGGGGAGCTCAGAAGCACACATAAAAGCCCAGCAACCCACTGCCCATTTAGGGATTATTAGATGGGCAACCTCTTCCCTCGAGGAAAACAGCCAAAAACATCCTCCTCCTTCGGTTTGATTTTGTGAAAAGAAAAACCCCCTTTTGTGTGCTTGTATGTGTCAGATAGGGAAAACCCAGTGAGGTAGGACCCAGGCTGGGATCCTCTCCGGATACTTAGAGAATAAACGTCGGGCCAATGCGGAACTAAGCTGTTTTCTCCTCCGAACACATCGTGTGCTGCGGAGGGTTTGGAGGAAGCAGCGCCTGCTCCCTGGCCCCGTGGCCGCCCAGCACTGCAGCCCTCTGAACAGTAGGCGACGGGGTATATAAATGTGATTTATTGCCCTGTTAGCGCAGGAGCTTGTGGGCTTATAAATTACTTGGAGATTTCTTGATAATAGAAGGAGTGTGGTATAAACAGGAGAGAAAATAGGGCTTGAGAATGTATTTCAAAGAACTTTCAGGGAAGGAGAAGTTAGGTGGCTGTTGGCAGGTACGGGGTGATGGCTGGTGGTGATGGAGGAAGAGCCTTTACAAACCAACCCAGCCTGAATTTTTTTTTTTATTGCTCCCTCTTACTGGCTGATGTGTTTTGTGGGCGCTCCATGGAGCAGCCTGGAGCAGAGTTGATAAGTCAGAATGAAATGCTGGCGTAGCCGTTAGCCCAGGACAACAGGCTGGGACACAGGGTAAGGGCTGGGAGCCTCTCTGCAGGCTTGTGAGAGCGCCAGAATCATAGAATGGTTTGGGTTGGAGGGCCCTCCCCAGCTCCCCCAGTGCCCCCCCTGCCATGAGCAGGGACATCTGCACCAGCTCAGGTTGCTCAGAGCCCCGTCCAGCCTGGCCTGGGATGTCTCCAGGGATGGGGCATCCACCACCTCTCTGGCCAACCTGGGCCAGGCTCTCACCACCCTCAGGGCCAACAATTTCTTCTGGCCCGAATCTCCCTCCTTTAGTTTAAAACCATCACCCCTTGTCCTATCGCAACAGGCCCTGCTAAAAAGTCTGTCCCCATCTTTCTTATCGGCCCCTTTTAAGCACTGAAAGGCCGCACTAAGGTCTCCCTGGAGCTTCTCTTCTCCAGCTGAACCCCCAGCTCTCTCAGCCTGTCCTCCCAGCAGAGCTGTTCCAGCCTCGGGTCATTTCTGGGGCTCCTCTGGCCCCTCTCCAGCAGCTCCATGTGTGTCCTGTGCTGAGGAACCAGCACTGCAAGGAGGTCTCACCAGGGCGGAGGGGATGAGGAGCATCTTGGGTCTGACTGAAACAGAGGTGGTTCCCTTCTCTTCTGTTTTCCCCTGAAGCTTTTTGAGCTGGCCATACATTTTGCTCACTGAATGGGAACTTCTAGGTCATTTTTGAACACCTTGTTCTCGCGCTGGGGATGTTCTTGGTGTGAAGTTGTGCTTTGCTGATGGCTTCTGGAAGCTCTGTGGTACGTTAGTGGTTTCAGGTAGGGCCACCCTGGAGAAATAGTAGGAAACAGAAAAGGTTGTGACTTTAACTGAGTTTTGCTAAATGAAAGTGGGTGTTCTCAGGTAAGTTGATTTGAAGAGATTTATTTAAAGTTAGCAGCGCATTTTCAAATGGAGATTGGTTCTGTCTGCTTCCCCCATCAGCAGGGCTCCTGTGCTGACGTATTTGGGGTTCAGAGCGCTCCATCCTGCCTCATAGTTCATGAAATAGGTTTTGCAAGGCAAGCAAAGCATAAAGCAATTTCGAAAGAAAATCTCTTCCTTGCAGAAATGAAGGAAATTTTGTATCTTATGTTTCAAATAAGTGAATTACTGATCAAAATAATCTCTGGAAAGCCCTGTTCCAGAAATAGCTTGCTAGACTTCATGTACAAGGGTAGAGAATTATGCAGGAGCAACTCTAATATTGCAGGTGCTTTGTCATGGTAACCTGAGAAGGGGACAAGGAAGCTCGTCAGCAACGCATCAGCAAAGTGTGCGACTGAAATAGGGAAAAGCCATCTGAAGGACAAGGGGATGCTCATCTCCATGGCTGTGATTTCACAAATTGCAATCTATTTTTAGGTGAATTGCTGGCCTTTTCACCCTGACTGCTCTTTTTCAACACTGTCACCACGGGACCTTGCCTTCAACAAGTCCCAGTGGGTTCAGGGAGCTCCAGTGCTCGTTCCTGGGAGCTGGGCTTTTGCTGGATTGTGCCGCGCTGTCATCCCAGTTCCTGCTCTCTCCTGTTTGGGATCCTCCAACATAATTTACAAACCGAAGCCTTCTTTGTGGCACAGCAGTGCTGGGAGTCCCTGGGCCCCTGCATCAACAGGGCAGATGAATCTTACGTCCCCTCTGTCCCTTTTCTGTGAATTTTGTGCACTTTGCTTTTTAAAAAGAGGGTTGTGCCCCTTGGCCTTCCAGCAGTATCCCAAGTCAGGACTCCTCTGATGGACTACTTGGGTATGGTGGGTGAAATCCAAGGACAGAGAATATGTCACTACATATTGTCGGCATCACTGGTGAGTGGGAACTGGAAGGAGAAAAGGAAATGCCCAGTGGCGGTTGGTATCTCATTGGGTTTTTAGAGCTGAGGAGAAGTTACTGTCTGTGGAAATCATAGCTTGAAGTTTGCAGAGATCTTCACATACAACTCCTTTTCCTGTTTTGACACTAAAAGCTTCGGATCAGCCTGGCACTTAAGGAAGGGCAGGTTAAAGGGACCCCTCGTAATGCTGCCACGTGCCGGCTGCGCTCAGCAACGCCAGCCCTCTTGCCACGGCTTTATTTCTCTGGGTTTGGGATGAAGAGCCCAGAGAATCTGTCTCCCAGGCTTGTCATCCCCATCAGTGCTGTAATTAGGATTTGAAGGAGAGATCAACCGGAGACACAGGCTTTTTCCCCTCAGGAACTAATATTAGCAGGCTGGTATTCAGGGAACATGTAACCATTGAGGCTGCTGTGCATTTACCCGTTTCCAGTGATGTTTGGTATCTTCCATAACATCCTTGTCCTGAGCCTGCAAACATCTCCCTTCAGAGCAGTGCTGTTGGAGATGGTGGGAATAAAGATGATCAGTTGAGTGATGGAGAAGATAAACTCTAAATGAAAGAGGGGAGGGTGCAAGCTATGGAAGGGTTTTGGATCTCAAACAACTTATGTCAGCCAGTCCTAAAAGCGGGCATGAAAAAACAGGCTGGTGGGAATGAAGGCAAGGCAGAAGTGAGGTATCGGCAGCACAAACATCACCATGGAATGACTCCTGCAATTCCAGTAAATCCCCCGATTGGCTTCCGGTTATCGTTAGGTGGATTAACCCCTCTGTCCTTGTCTTATGTTCCAGCACAGTGTAGATGGTGCCAAATGATGGGATGAGCAAGCAGTGACACCTGAGAAGGTCCCTTTCCCCTTGGCACTGTTCCCGTGTGGGGTCACTGTGTGTTATCTTGCCAGAATAAGCAGGAATGAGACCGGTTGGAGCTTGGTAATGTGTTTTCAGAGAGGAAACTTGATAGAGGAAAAGTGGCACGGGATAATTCGGCAGGGTCTGAATGAGCTGTGTACTTTTGGAGAAGCCACCTTTCACATGAGGCCAGTGCTTGGGAGCCACGGTCCAAGAGACAGTTGTTAGCCACATCTCTATTTTCTTTGCAAATTCAATGGAAAAAGGTGTTTTGGAAATCCTGCCCAGAACTCGTGTGCACTGCTTGGCAGTTGCCATGTTTTACCCTAGAGGGAGTTGCTTTTCTGCGCTGGGAGCAGGATCTGTGTGTTCCTTGGACGATGTCAGGGGACCGGGATGAAAGGAGTTACCAGGGGAAACATCACATCACTGCTGTGGTGCTGCCACTGCAAATGTTTATTTCTTTTATGGGGAGATTGGTCTCTGGTGATCTTCTGTCTCCTTCTCATGGTTGTGTTTTCCTGAATATCGCTTGGGTTTCCCATGTCTCGTGCTTTTGCTCCTGTTTTCATGGGGGTCCCAGCTGGGCTGGTGTCGCAGAAGAGCCGGAGCTGTCACCTTGATGGGCCTGTGCCTTAAACTGGTGTTGTAAGTCCTAAGGGTGAATGACTCTGCCTTTTTCCAGGGTTTGGAAAACCCCTGACCCATTTCGGGAGAGTGGGCTTGGGGTTTCTGCTCTGTCCCGCTGCTGTGGCCAAATGCGTTTGCAGCTGGAGCATCCGCCCCGGGAAAAGTTGCTGCTGTTGGAGGTGGGGAGAGAAAAGGTCAGGAGTGCTTTGAACCCGGCACGTTTTCCAGTAATTGGGCTCAAGTCTCATTTGAAGAGATTACTGGTAAGTATTTTTAGTGGGGTGCCAGCAGCTTTTGTCCCAGGAGCACCTGCTGGGCACCTCCACCGCTGCATGTGGGACGGGGTGAGGAGGGGAGTACGATGGGGACAGCCCGGCTGGCAGCAACACTGGGATGGTTTGGGATGTGGAGGGGCAGCCCCCTCACCTTGTTTCTCCCCTTCACGGAGCTCCCTGTGCTTTGTGGAAAGGCTTTTCCTTTGTTTGGGAGCAAGTTGTCCACTGCTGCTGGGTTTGCCCCAAAAGGAAGCTCTCCATGGCTCACCATGCAGGTGATACACGCTCAGACACGGGTCACTGCACTGCTGCCTTCTTGGGAACCAGGTTTGCTCTTTGTGTGTTTTGGGCTGGAGAGATTTTACATTTTCCTCTCAAGGTTTTATTTCTTGAATGCCTGTTTCAAATGCTCAAAAATACTAATAGACAACTACTTGCAACAGTTTGAATTGCTGAATGGTTTTAATTCGTGCATATCATGGCAATTTATTTCAGCAGGAGTACTTTCTCCATAACGAAAAGAAACTTGCTTTTTTTTGGTTAAGATAGTGCAAGCCGTTGTAGCATGCCAGGCTCCCTGGATCCAACTGCTGGCTTTGTGGATCCATGATTTCCCAGAGGTTGGTTTGGCTGTTCCACAAAGCCTCGTTGCAGTTTTCTTTGCAGCGATACCAGTGCTGTGAGGAGGGACCCAGGCATGAAACTACTTCTGAGCAACCCTTGTGGCCTGGTGCTGGCTGTGAGGAGCGGGGACAGTGGCACAGAGCCAGGCAGGGGTCCTGAGTCATACGTGGCCACGCGAAACCTGAAGGACGTCGTCACCATTCAGCAGAGCATGCGGGGAATGAATGAATATTGAAACTTTCCCCTGAACAGAGAGTGGGAGATATGGTGGGAAGGGCGAGAATCATTTTGGGTTTGGTTTTGTCGAACTTTTGTTGTTGAACTTGATAGTGTTGGAAATAACTGTGGCGAAGTGTCAATGATGGGATCTTAGCTCTTCCCCACCAAAACCATCTGGGGAGAAACCACGGTAGGAGATTTCAGCTGTAAAGGGGGAGTGTTTTGGAAAGCTTAGGCTTGTGGAAGCAGTGATTTTTGCAGATCAGGAGTGTTGTAGTGTAACACATCCTTCTTCTCTCCGTGGGTTGTGTGTCTCAGGGTGGGTTTGACCTCCATGGTAGGACATGTCCAATATAAAGGCAGGGAGGTCTTGGTCCTGGAGGGAGTGCGGGGGCTTCGCCTTGACCCTGGATGGCTCTGCCAAGGTCTAAGGTGAGTGGCAGAGCTAAATAAACAGCTAGGGGATACCAGGCCAGCTTATTCCTATGTTTCTTCCAGTTTTAAAAAAAAAAAAAAAAAAAAAAAAAAAAAGGCAGTAATAGATGGGAACATCGCACATTTTGGAAAAACACGTGCTGAACATTGGAACAAATTTGGAGCCCTGCAACCCTGTCTATCTGACTTCTGTCTGGCCAGTTTGACAGCTATGGTATTAACGCTTGCAGCTTCTTGCAGCCCAGGCTGCACAGAGATGCCCCGTGGAAGCCTGAGGTGACCTCGTGAAACCAACTTGGGAATGTAATGTGTTTCAGTAAGCAAGGGAGGAATCTGCTTGCTGAGCTGTTTGTTTGCTTTGATTTTAATATCCTCTGTTTTTCCCCCTACATATCTTTTTGAAACCCCTGTTCTAATTATTCTGGAATCATCACGCTATTTCCTAAAAAGATAGTTTCAGTAAGATGTGTTTGGTTTTTTTAAAATGGAAATGTTATGGATTTTGTGGGACAGAGTTGTAGCACTCGAGCAGAGCTAAACTGCTTTGCGCCCGCATAGGCCTCAGGTCTCTCTGCATCAATATCTCTTCCTGAGATCCTGTGACCTTGTGTCCCAGTTTGGGAACCCCAGAAAGGAAAACCAGAGTTACTTGACTAATGTGCAGTTTGGCGCGTCCATCTGCTACGTGGAGCATCTCGGTTTCACCCTCGAGACTTCAGTCGGCCAATGGCTGGAGCTGCAGAACCAAGCACCTGCATATCCCTCTGGGGACATGAGGACTTGCAGCGACCCTTCAAAATCATCCAGGGGGGGACGAGGTGCCAGTGCTGGAGTCGTCGCGGCTGCACAACATCGGGTGGCCTTGGTCGGATCTTCCTTCCAGCACCGACCTCCCTCGCCAGCAACGTTTTGCCCATTGCAGTGGAAGTCAGAAGGACCACCCAGTTCTGATAAGGGCAGTTGAGAAAGGAAGGGGAAGATTGTGAAAAGAGGGGCAAAGGGGCACAAAGGGAAGGAAAAAAAAAACCACCCCACACCCCACCGCTGAACAAAAATGAAGATCAAGACCGCTGTTAAACACACTGCCTGCGAGGGAGGTCTCCACCGTGCCTTTTCTAATCTAGAGCCAGCAAGGATTGTATTAACAGCTTCAACGCAATGGAACAAATTAATCCCTGATGTAATTGAAATCGGTGAGGTCTCACAATAGGTGAGTTTGACCCAGTGGGATAGAAATAGAACAAGTATTGGAATGAAGGAGTGAAATGAAGTCACACTGTTCAGACATTGGTATTTCATTCCTAGAAACAAAGGCCAGACAAATGCAGAGAATACATGGCTCTGCTGGGCATGGTTGAAAGCTGCTCAATAATATCAAGCTTTGAAGGGATATTTCTGTGTGGAGAGGAAGTATATAGCGGAGATATAACAAGCATTAAAAAGAAAGAAAGACAAAGAAAGAAAAGAAGAAAGAAAAAGCCCTGCTTGCTCGTTGCCTGATTGATAGCTGTGGTAAAATACTACTAGCCCATAATTTTTTAAAAATAAATAAAACTAAAAAAAAAAAAAAAACAATATATCACGACTGGAGAAAAATAAGTAAGAAAAAGATTAAGTTCTGAATTGTATTTCTGGAGAATCAGAACTGCCAAGAGCTCATGGAGGGGTGGGCTCCCTCGTACAGGCTGCTGAGCTGCTGTTGCCTGTGGTAATTATATTAATAATGTGACTTGGGGGCTGCAGCAGGTGACCTGGTTCAGAATCCATGGAAACGGGCAGGTGGAGACGTGGAGAACGGGGCTGTTGGAGCCTGTTTAGGAGCAGCAGCACTCTCATGATGGCCTTTGCATGGGCCGGCAGCGCTGGCCGGACCGTCCCTTCCCCTGGTTGCAGGTGAGTACAGCTGGGGTTTTAAAGTCATTAATCGAGGCTGAAACCCTGCTCTTCCCCAGACTGAACCGTTTCCCAGGATGGAGCAAGTTTAAAACGTCACCATCTCACAAATGGTGCGTTTTCACAGTTCTGGCTGAGGCTCACTCCATCATCAAACGGAGAAATTTGGTTTTCTCAAAGGCGGCATCATCTTTCTCTAGAAAATGGCCAAATAGTGACTGATGGGCCATAAAACATTCATTTCCTTGGGCTCTCTCAGGTTGCAGTTTCTTGGCACTCCCCGCTGTGGTTTCATCCCAGGCGCGGTAACACCGTCTGCCGTCTGAGGACTGATGGACACGTTGCTTTTGGGGAGCAGAATAGCAGTGGTACAGAGCTTGGCAGGCTGGTGGCATCTCGGGGAGATGCTAGGGGGTTTGGCTGAGCCGTAGCCAGATTTCTCATAGACTGTGTGTTTCAAAGAGAAGGAAGGTCTTTCGCTGCCCAAGGAGATTTAATGTATGGCTTCTCTGAACGTGGCAGGCAGCTCTCTGGAGGAAAAGAGACTCTACTTGCAGAGCAGCTTCTGGATCCAAGTATGTGTCACCTCGCTGAGCTGTATGTCCCCTCTTCCAAGCCCTGGAAACTTCTCTTCGGGTCTTGTTTAACATTTCTGAAATCCAAAGGCATGGGCAGGCTCGACCCCCTCGTCACCCCATTTCCTTCTCCTTTCCAGCTCCATCCCTACATGTGCTTCACTTAGAGCACATTAAAGAACAAACATCATTGAATTTCATGTACTGCAGAGACTTGAAAGCGCTCAAGTCAAAGAAATGAGGGGCTCAATTTTGGAGCGGAAAGAGGTCTGGGTTTCTCTCCGTGGTGGGCTGATGTCCCCTGCGTGGGCCGTGCCAGGGCAGAGCTCAGTACCCGCCCTCGGAGCAGGAGCTCTTCGATGACAAGGGACCCGGAGGTTGTCTGGTCCTTGGCTTTTGTCCCTTCCCAGCAGTGTGAAATGGAGGTTGGGAGGAGAGCAGAGAGAGGAAATCGCAAGGGGGAAAAGTATTATTCAAGCTGAAGGATGGTGTTGGTACAAGAATAAACAGATGTGAACTGTATGTATGTATACGAGTTAGAAAATTAAGGCAGAGAGTATTAGGGAGGTGAAAGATACTTCTAAGGAAATAGCCAAAAGATGGTTCATGATTTAATTTATGAATGGGTGATAGACTGGTGCAGCTCTTGTGGAGTGAGGTCTTTTGGCATCTGGGTTTTAAATACATCCGTGCTTGTCTGATGAAATATTTTTTTCCCACTGAAAAAGAAAAAAAAAAGGCAAAAAGCATTTCAAGTGTAATCCTTTGTAAATTCCATTGGTGGAGTCTTTTGTGGAGTTTGGGAGTCTTGTGTCTTCTGAACAACGACTTCCATGGTGTTGCCCTTCCTCACAGTGCATCCTGGAGGGTGCACGGTCATCGTTCAAGACGATGTCTCCTAAGACCAAGAGCAGGACTTAGCTTTTTGGATATTTTTCAAGGAAAAAAATACTTTTCCTTGGATAGCAGGAGGAAATCACTTTGTAAAACAACACAGAAACAAAGGTCTGAGTTCTGTTGTTTTGAAAGGTTTACTTACATTTGTGCAAATCTGTGCCCTTTGCTCTGAGCTCCTGCTGGGCATTGCAATATGGAGCTGCTTTGTGTTAGATGAAATTCCAAATGTGCTTCTAAGCCCAAAGAAATGACACGTTAAAGCAGTGCACATCCACTTCTGTCTTGTTTTGAACCAGGCTTTGTGACCTGAAAGTAACAACATCCTGGCAATGGATTGGCTTTGCAGTTAAGAGGAGGAAAAAGCAGAAAATAAGGAGTGCATTGTGTTTCACTGTACGTCGAGGACGGGGAGCTTGCAAATCCCGCTGTAATTGGCATCGAGGAATTCTGCCAAAGTCATGGGAGCAAAGTGGTTTGTTACTTGCCTTTGCAGACTTGAGAGAGATCTGTCTTGGATATCCTCTTGTTGACCTTATCGAGTTAACTTTCATGTGTTTAGAAGGTCATGGAGAAAATCATTAATATTAGAATGATTTGATGGCTGAAAGGTAATAAGTATTTCCTCCTTATCAGATTGGGTTTGAAAGGACTTCGAATAGCTTGGTTTGTTTATCTTTTGCAATCGGTATGGCCCTTAGCAAGAGGGATTTTGTATTCCTAGCTCAGTTTGGGGAATGACATATGGTTTGTTCTCTGATGAGGCTGGGAGGCTCCATAGGATAAAAAGCTGAAAATCAGGAAATTCTGAAGTCCAGCTCCCAGCTAACTTGGCCATGCTGTGGGTCTTGGACACCGCATGCTGTAACGCTTTGTGACACAAACAATAACAACAATATCCCATTTTACTGGAAAGCCCAAAATAAAAAACTCGAGCTGTGTAGAGGTTGGTTGGATGGATGGAAAGGCAAATCCCATAAGCATGCCTTGACACCCTGAGGGTTTCATTGACCTTGGTGGGTCTGTGGTTGCTTTCTGTTCAAAACGAGGCAGAGATGTGGCATGAACTTGTGCAGGACTGATGTCACCCTGCTGCTGGCAGAGGCTTTGGCTGTTCTTGAATGTTTCTTGGCTTACTTAATGGTGAAGCCTTGGGCTGCATCAGCAAAATGGTCTTCCCCTCACCCTCCATCTGGGACTTAACAAATAGGAGAGTCATTCTTTAAGCTGAAGGATCATTGTAGAGCCATTTAAGATGAAATCCGCTCATTGTTTGAGAATCATTTGGCAAAAAAGTGCTTGAAAAATCTCCCAGTGTGGGCTGTCGGAAGACAGATGTCGTTTCTGGTTTCTGCGGCCCTTTGGAACAGACGAAGGACTAAACGCGCCTCCCTTGAATTATTGAGCAAGTACAGCGGAGAGGAGGGACAGCTGCTTATTTTCAGGAGTAAGGCAATTCTGATGCATCCGTGGCTCGAGGTGATGGTTGGTTTTGAAAGGAATGCAGTTTAATCCCTTGCGTAAACTCCTGTATTGCCACCTGTATTTTTAGGACATCTCTGTAGATGTATATTGTCGCTGAAAGATGTTGTGATAAATAAATACTAAATAGTTGGGAAACTGCTTGAAAAGCAAAAGAGGAAGAATAAAAATGAAACTGGATTTGATGCTCTCTGTTTTAATGACTGGGATTTTGCAGACTATAAACCAATGGCACTGAACAAGATGGAGTTATTTGAAACCCACTATCCCGAGATGCTGAAGTTGTCCTGCATAGACAGCAGCCCACAGCAGTTGGATAGATTTGCAAAATAGACCACAATACAACCCCAAATCCCACCAAAACACTGGAGGAGACCCAGTAGTGCAAAAAATCCTTTTCCTGTCCCTGGAGAGTGTCCTACAGGGTGCATTCCTGCTCTGGAGCTAGAAAGTGCCAACAGCTGTCATTTCAGGGACCTGGACCCACAGTCTGTAGCCTTTCCTACCTACAACACAGATGTGTGGATGACCAGATTGAAAGGCCAAAAAAAAAGCAATCATTTTGTGTATTATGTTTTTATTTCCAGTAATAACATATTAATAGTAAGAAAAAAAAATTGCTTTGGTGAACAGAAGTGAAAGCCCTTAAGTTTTCAGGTGGTACTTGAAGACATTTCTGCACTTGTTTTTGTGTGGTCATGATTGTTACAGAAATGTATTTGTGGGTAGATGGACTTGGTTTCAGGTGACCTTCTTGAGTGAGTGTTGGTGATCAGTTACCGAAGGAGGCATATGTTACTAATTTTTTAGAGATTTATGAAAGAGAGCCTCTCTTATGGTATATATAAATGGACTTTCGTATCTCAGTAAAGTTAGCTGCTTGAGGGAGTATGCTCCTAGGGCAGGGGTACAGTGAGAATGGATTTCAGTGATGACCAAATAGGTTTTATCTCATGAAATCGACACTGCGTGAAATTTTATTTCAGAATATTGATACTCTCTGCTGCGGGCTGGATGCAGCCCAGGCTGGCATGGCTAATTCACCTTGGCCACGCTCCAGCAGATCATCCTATTTCCACCGAGTGGTTAAGCATGGGCTTATCTTGAAGCAGGCAGCTGAATCCTTTTGGTTTCACTGCTGCACTGGACCAGGGGATGGGTCAGCTGCAAGGAGAACTCGTGGCACGTTCCTCCTCCAGGATTTCTTCCCCTGGGTTAGAGCTGGCCCTATTGCAGAAGTGATGGAGTCATAGATGCTCGGGCTGACTTTGTCAGGGCTCGGTGTCCCCTGCTGATCCCCGCGTCAGGTGGCTGCTGGGCTTGGACAAGCTGTTGGGGTTGTGGGTGACAATGAGAAGGAGATGTCATCCCTCCTGCCCTTCTTGTGATGGCAGGAGAACGGTGACAAACATGCACAGGTGGGTTTGTGCCTGTGCAGAGCTGCCCACGGTGCAGGACGGCACCGTGGGTGCTGGGGCCTCTGTCTGCGAGTGCTTCAGAGACAATTAAGACAGATGATTAAAACGTGTTTTGGAAAATAGATTGCCTTTCCTTTTTGAAGTTTCCAAGAAAGCAAAGCAACCTGCCCTTCCACAGGCTTCAGATCCCACCTGTTTTGCTTTTTTTCCTAGAAAAATGTGAAATTCATTAACGTGTGGCGAAAGCAATGTAACGACCTCATCTTGATTTAAAGTCTGTTTTAAATCTTAAAGTGATGGAGCCAGAATCTTAACTGCAAATAGCCTTGCTGTTTGCAGGTACGAGGCAGACTGTCAACATTACTTTAACATCTCTATTTTTACTAGCTAAGCATCCTTTGCAACAATATCATTTGAAAAAAAAAAAAAGGCAAGAAAAGATGTAGGAAGACAAAAAGAGCTGGATATTATTCCTGTTAAAAGCCAAGTCCTGGTTGCTGTGCTCAGACGTAGCCGTGGAAGAGGAGAGTGAGCAGAGCCTGGCTCCGTGGTGGCCCCGGCTCCATCCACATCCCGTGGTTCCTCCTGCCAAGGGCTGTGGCTGCTTCTCCTCTCACATCCTCAGCTTTGGGTCACGGCTTCTTGCTGCGCTGTTTTCTGAGAGTGGGGAGTATCCCTACGATTAGTTGTGTAATTCTTGTTTATCACTTGTGTTGGCGCCTTGAGTGTCTGTTTAGACCCAGCGTTGCCCTGAACCTCATTTGGCACAGCCTGTGGGTTCAGCTCCTGCAACCTCCTGAGTTCTGATGGTAAAATAAGAGAGTTAAATTGATTTTTCTCCTAGGGCTTGAGATCCAAACAGCATAATCCCAGCATTTAATAAGGGCAGCAGATGCAATCCTGCAACATCCCTGTGAACCTCATTGCTGTTGCCACTGTGGTGAATATCGTGTTTGTGTTTGGGTTGCTTAGTGAAGATCTGGTGCTAAGCAGCACTGCCTGCCCAAAGTTCCCCTCCTGCTGCTGATCCATGTATCTGCTTGATAACTGGAAATGCTAAAAAGTTCTTTTCCAGGTTTTGACTTTCAGGGAGTATTTGACTTAAGAGATATTTGCTGATACGAGATGACAGATGCAGGAGGCTGAAATGGGGGTGGTTTGCCTGTTGTGGCCACTTGCTCTTATGAATTTTAGCCTGGAATGGACCCGAACAAGCGTTTATTTACCTTTTTTCATTTGCATTGCCAGCTCCATCTCCACACTAATATATCAGAACACTGTTGCTTCCAGACTAGCAGGACAAGCGTGCCATAGTGTGAATGTGTTAGGAGAAGCAGTAACTCTGCTAAGAGCAATTATTGTTCCTCTGGCAGCCCCAAACCTAGGCATCATTAAATTCCTACGTGATGCTTATAAGCATCATTAAATTTCCATGTGATTCTCATTTTGTGGTGGATTTTGCCTCTTACATGCAAGTGTTGCACAGCATTAGAGCTCACCAACAATAAGTAGAATTTGAATGGTCTTTGTCTTGGTTGAATTTAAAAATTGCCAATTGTGCAGTAGTTTCCTGTATGTGCTACTCGATAATCTTTTGCTTTTCGTTTCTAAATAATTTATCATCCTGCTCTCAGGGACAGATCATGGAGCAATTTCTGAGCTTTCATATTGTTTGGGTACAAGGTGCTTTTGGGTGCTTTCTGCCCAGCCTCGCTGTCTGGAGGGCATCTTGAGAACATCTTGGTTGTCAGGTCCTCTGACCTTGAGCAAGGCGGGACCACTCTCTGGACGCAAAAACAGGAATCCTGTTTTGGTGTTTCTTGGGAGCCGTAAGGTAAGATAGGAAACAAGATCTCCAGAGAAGTGCAGATGAGTCAGAGAAAGTTTCTGATAATGTTTTAAGGCTGGAGTGCACTTAAGGTTAATTTAATCTGTTGGCCAGCAGAAACAGATGAAGTGGCTTGAGCTCTTGCTGGTCCTTGTTATCTCTCCCAAAGCTGTGACCCTGTTGAGGCTAACAGAGACACATCCTTAGGTAGCCACCAATGAGCCGGCTTCATGTAAAAGCAAAGCTGGCAACAAAGGCTGAAGAGTGGCCGTGTACAAATGGTGCTTTTATCTTAGTAGATTTTATGCCTGGGCATAGCTAGAGTCCAGTCTGCTAACATCAGCATAAATAGGTTTTTCCCTTGACTCCTTCCCTGCAGTTAATCTGGGCAATCAACACCACTGCTGAAAGTGAAATACAAGTTCTCTGAAATCAAGTTGTCCATCCCCTTTCTCCCATACGTGTCTGTGTAACCTGGTAGAGACTCTGCATATGCAAAGGAGAGTCTAATTTACGGCCAGCATGTCTGACCAGGATTAAATCAAAGCAGGACCAAGCAGAAGTTTTTACTCAACGTACCCCCACTCAGCAAACCCCAGGTTTGCTTTACTGTTGAGAGCCAGCTCTGGGTAGAATTACATGTTGAGTGCCTGATCCTGCAGCTGTTGAGTGAAGGGCAGCCAAAGCCGAGTCCTCCTGCACCAGGTTGATGGGCAACGTTTCTGTCCAAGGCGCTTGCTTTGTTTCATGGGCTTCTCTGTTCTCTCTCTCCCCTCCCCATCTGCTCTCAGATGTTTGCTGCCGAGGAGAATGTAGATTTTCGGATACACGTGGAGAACCAGACGCGAGCGAGGGACGACGTGAGCAGGAAGCAGCTTCGGCTCTATCAGCTCTACAGCAGGACAAGCGGGAAACACATCCAAGTGCTCGGCAGGAGGATCAGTGCCAAAGGAGAAGATGGAGATAAATATGGTAAGGATATTTACTGGGATCCCCCAGACTCCAAGTCAAAGGCTGTAATCCTGTGTGGTGGGCTGAGAACCTCTTGGGAGAAAAATAAGAAGCGCAATAACGAACAGGATAAAAGGAAAAAAATAAGCCTTTCCAGGTTAAGAACATGGGGTTTGTTGTGTTGGAGCAGGCTGGCAGCCTGGCACCCAGCTGCAAGCAGTTCCCGCAGTAGCGACATGCCCCAATTTATTAGTCTATGTTGGTGCTTGAAAATTCTTTTTCTGTCCAATGGATGAGCTCACAGTGTATTGACTGTAATTTGTAAACCATACCCAGGTTGGTGACTGGGGATGGTCTTTCCCCATGAACTCCGGGCTTGAGTTTGGGTGAATCCAGTGCTTTGATGAAGGACTCTAATCTTTCTAGGCAGGGAGGATATTTGGTTTGAGCTGAAATTAAACAGACTTGGGAGCTTTGTAGAGTCTCAGAGTTTAAGTTGAATCTTGAGGTGTGTGGATCCTGCAGAAACGCAAATAATTGAAGTTCCCCCGGGCTAGCAGTGTGTTCAACTACTTTTACTGTGATTTGCACACAAGCAGCATGCTAGAAATGCTGCTAGCGGGCTGAATCACTAAAAACTCTGTAATTCTGGTACATTTTGAGGTGGTTGCAGCAGAGATACTTTTGCTCAAGTTGATTGCTGGATTTGAGGGCTGTTCCGAGAACTGGTCCTTTGTGTTTTAGGGATGTACAGCCCCTGTGCATTCGTGCGTTGCTGCAGAGGGGTGTGTGTGTGTGTCGGGTGGCGTGCACATTCACATGAGGTTGATTTCAGGGAGAGCACTGGTGGGGTGGAGGTGGAATATGACGATGGCAGGTTGAAATCTGGACAGGGTTGTTCTTTCAGGGAGCTGCAGGCGGGATGAGGCACACAAGGGCAGCTCCTGCTGCTGCCGCCGCGGTAGAGGAGCGGGGTGAGCTGTGCCATGGGAGGTGACAGCTCCAAAGCACCCGCCTGCTGTGAAATGAACCCCCACAGCTGCTGCATAGTCACCCGGTCTCTCGGAGAAAACCCTGCCACGAGGTCTCATCAACCTTGTCCTTTGTCTATCCCAAATTTCCAGACAAAACAGGAGTGGAAAGCATCACTTGGCTGCTAATTATTGTGTCATTTTATTGCATTCATTCCCCTAAGGTTTGATATGTAAACCAGTCACTGCGCTCGCTGCCTCTTCCCAGGGAACGCTCCTGCCTGCAGTGTCTGTCAGGTGCCGTGATGGAGTTTTCCTCGCCATAAAAGAAGCAGCATTTACCGTGGGGTGCAGCAGGGAAGTGTGCCCGTGAGCAGCTGACAAGTGCTAATTTATGTGTCAAAACCCATCTTGTCCCCTTCATGCATATGCAATCACGTCTGAACAACAAATCCTCGCGCAGGAGCGTGCTCCTGACCGGTGCCGACGCTGCGTGATTGCAGATTTCCCGTCTGGGGAGCTCCCCAGTGCCTGCGTCGCCGCTCACCGCTGAATCCTCTCTGCTCCCGGCTGCTGGCATCCTTCTGCAAGCCGGGGTGCTCTGGCTGTGGGGGCTGTTTGCTGACGCCCCTGCCAGCTCCCTTCCCCGTGTCCTCATAAAAACTCCTTGCTGCTTCAGGCTGCAAAGCCTTCCCATCCCTGGCCATGCTGAAAGGTTATGGAAATCTGTTCATCATCTTGCTTGGCGTGGGAACACTTAGAGCATGATAATCGGGGAGACAGTGAGGTGGGGCCTGGAGGTCCAGGATGTGACCACGCAGAGCTCCTGGCTGTGATAATGAAGGGGGGAGAGATGTCAGAGTTACTGAAGTGAGAACCATCTGTGTTACAGCCAAAACTGGATACAAAGGCAATGACACAGGATTCATTATGTGCTGGGAACCCCTCCCCCCCGAGGCATTATTATGGAGTAACCTTTGATCAAGACCAGAGAGAGGCTTAAACCAGGTCTGGGGATCTCAACAGTTGCAAACTTTTGATCCACATCTCCGTCTTGCTGGTCAGATCTGCCTCTGAAGGAGGATGGACACCTTTCCTCTCAGACAGCAGATGGCTGGTTTTCCTCCTGCCCTTTTCCTCTCCTTCCCTCTTTTACTGCTTTTATGCCAGGTCAGTCAGAGCCTGGCTTAGCGCTGGGGAAAGCCCAGCTCATTCCTCGGCTGTGTCGCCCTTGCAGATGGTGCAGTCTCCCACAGCCCCTCCGTTGGCTTAACCCTGTCCCACTGCCCAGGGAGATGATGGTGGAGGTGATTGTGGGTCGATGTCCTAAGGATTACAGCCCCGGGAAGGCTTTGGGAGGATGAGCAAGAGCTGATGTCTGAGAAAAGATGCCCGTGAGCTGGCTCCAGCCCTGAATTCTCCCAAGAACTCAGTCCCGTTAAGAGTAGGCAATGGGAGGCAAGGGCAAAGCAGACTCGGTCTTAATGTGGGCAGCTCGGTCGAGCTGTGGCCACGGTCCATAGTGCCCATCAACAGCAATTAGCACCAGTCACTTTTAAAGATGAGAGAGCTAGTAACATTTTAGCACCTTTTTCTCCTCTCCTCCCATGCATTCACAACTGGTTAAAGAACAGTGTCCAAGTGAAGACACTTGGCCCCCCTCCCCGGTTTTTTTTGTTTTTTTTGTTTTTTTTTTTTGCACATATATAGCTTCCAAATGGCTGGCTTGGGAGGGTTGCCCTGCCTTTGAAGGGAGGTTAGTTTTATTGCAAGGTTTTATTGACTTCTGTAAAACTTCTCACCTCTTAGTTGAAGAGAATGCCCAGAAAAGAGGGGAAGTGGCAAATCTCAGGCAGCGAATTGCTCGTTTCCAGGCAGCCACCTTGAGTGTAGCAAAAGGACCGACCAGCCCTGGTGCAGAGACAAGATCCCGCAGGATCAAGGGGAAAACCCCCTTGAATGTTTTATCCAGATCCACAAATTCCATGTGCAAGGATAAACGTGTGCTCTGCAATGCATAGTTTTGCTGGCATAATAATTCTGGGCTGTGATTTTTGGTTTATGTGTTCTTTGGGGGCAAGATCTGGCCCCATGTGTCAAATTATTAAATGGCAAATTAAGTCAGTTAATAGAATTAATTGAGTCGATGTAATCCTTTTAATCAGATGGTTTTGATCCCTTCTCAGATGAATTAGAATCCATTAACGGATAAGTCAATTATTGGACTAAATTAAATCTAATAATAATGCCTGCTGCTCACAGGAACACTAATTAATCTAAATACACTTACCTATCTCCCAAGGTGTTTTTTTTCTTTTTTTCTTTTTTTTTTTTTTCCTTTTTTAAGGCTTAATTGATGTTCCTAAAGTGCACCGAGATCTTTAGATAACAGATGATCTATGTGAGCAAAATATTATCTCTTAACAGTCTATAAACTAATTAAAAGCCTGATCTATTTACAGATTGCATTTTTACTTTAATCTCTTCAACCTATTCAGGAGGAGTTTGCACTGGCCCAGAAAAACAATATTCCTGCTATAAGCTTATTATTACTTTACAGGTTCCTAAGTGGTCCTTTCATTCAGAAAATGAAAGGAGGAAGGAGAAAAAACAACCATTAAAGTGCTGACGAAAAAAAAAAGGACCTGAAACCTTTATATTCTACCTCCGATAAATGGTACAGATAGGGAAGAGAGGGATCAGTGACCTGAAACCTTAGATCCTTTCATTTATTTTCATTTCACAAAAGGCAGAAGACATTCTATCCTGTTTGTTCACGATCTTTGTATCCGGCGCAGTTGGGGAGACAGAGCTCTCTTGGTTGGGTGAAGGCATTTTTTGCTTCATTTGTATTTCACAGCCATGTGATTTTGATTTTAATTTGTCCCCGGCTGCTGCTGTCCTGCGGGCAATGAGAAGCAATAGCCATCAGGAGAGAGGCGAGAGGGTGTCAGGGGCCTTGGGGCTTGTCTGCTCTGTGGGGTAACTTGTATTTGTGGTGACTGCTGAGGTGTTGTGATTGCTGGGATGCAATATTTGTGGGTAGGTGATTAGTCAGTGTGTTCCAGGTTATCAGCTTGTGGTATATTGTCCGTTGACTTAGCCTAGTACAGTTTAAAAAAAATCTTGAGTCTCCTAGAAGGTGGTAAACCATCTGTCTTTTAAACCTTCTAGTTTGTAGCTTGGTTTGAGGACACCCCGCAGCGCACAGGTACGACTTTTCTTCTTCACAGCATCCATATCTCAGCATCACCCGTACCAGCTTCTCAGCCACCCGGAGGGATGGACCCCCAGCCAGTGAAGTCCTCTCAAAGAGTCTCTCTGAGTTCAGTGGGGTTTAACTCAGGAGATGCTCCAGAGACAGGAGCTTTGGGGAGGCTCACAAAGCCTGGATTTAACCAATCTGGGCTCAGGCAGAGCAAGGAGGGAAGCAAATCCAAGAGGTGTACAGGCACGATGCCAGGCATTACCTCCATGTGTGGTGAGCATTGCTGGTACAGGACATCACACCCTGTACATATGTGCTTTTTCGGGTGGTATGGGGGAAGGGAAGAGCTCGGGGAGATGGGTGTCTCCTCCCTGGGGCCACCCCAGGCTGGGTGATGTGCTCCACAGCTTGCAGTCCCACCTTCTGCTCCAGCTGGAGCTTCCCAGAGATGCCAGTGGACAAGCCCATGGAGAGCACATTACAGCTGTCTAGACATCGTTTGTGGTAGAAGTGGGCTCTGTTCCATGAGGAGGTGTAATATGTGTGGAAAATATTATTATAGCAAAATAGCCTCCTTTAATTGACTCTAAATTTTGCAGGATTCCTTCCTAGGTTTGGGTAATCCTGTGCTCTCCAGAATTAATGAGCTGACATAGCACTTCTTGGGGTTTGGCAGCCTGACAGCTAATTTAGAACTCCCTAAACTCATTTCACTAATGGCTCCCATTTGTTCTATCTCAAAGCCTGGAAACAAATGCAAAATACCAGTGCCATTGTCCCATCTTTAGCAAGTCATTCTTTCCCCTTGTATTTCTGGCACCTTAACAGCAAGCTGCCTTGGGAAACCTGATTAACCCTTTCCCTTCCCAGAATGGTTAAAATCAATTTTGATCCCTCTCCTGGGAAGCTTGGGAAGAAAAAACTAAACTCATTGTGTCTGGAAGGCGCAAAATTAACCTGCAAGAAAGACGGGCGCTGTAGCCCAAGGAGCAGTTTGGGTTAGTTAAATACAGCTGTATTTCCACAGGCTGGATGTTCAGAAACCTGCTTTTCTTCCCAGGAACCAGGTATGTGCGCAGGGGCTGTCCGTCCCGGGGCAGCTCACGCATGAACTGCGATTCGCTTTGTAATTTATTCCGCTGAACCCTCAGGATGGCTGTTTCCTATTTAAACACCGTATCACTGCCTCCAGTCTCTTCCCATTACAGTTTTGACATGACAACAAGACAAATAATTTTTTTAAAAGACCTTTTATCTTCTAAACCATTTATTTTCACTTACTTAGCCCAGGGGCAGAGCTGACCTCAGCGGAGGGACGATCATTCACCGTGGCAGCTGTACACTCAGATGGGTCCGGCCTGGGCCCGACAAACCTTCGCTGTCCAGCTGCTGTGTTGCGACTCTGCTTTTTTTTTTTTCCCCCCCTTTCTTGCCCCGCATCCCGTGATTGCTGTATTTATTTACTTATTTATTTTCCTTACGGTGCCTCTCATTTTCACCCGCCGTGGGGCATGGTGCATTTTCCCTGGGAAGGGGGCTCCCCGCGGCCAGGCCGCCGCCGCGTCACCCCACGCGTGCGGCGGCCGGAGCTCCCGCGGCCTGCGCTGCCCTCGCCTTCCAGGCGACTTGGGAAGGTTCAGCCGCCATTGGAAATGTTCCGTAAGCATCTGATACGAACCATCTGTACGTCTAAGACATTTTTGTTTTTTATTCTGCCATATTCTGTGCCTGTGCCAGGGTAGGGGGAAGCTCTGCTTAAGGCAGGGTGAGAAGTCTGGGAAGAAAAATCCAAGTGGTTTGGTTTTTTTTTTGGTTTGTGACAAACCTATTTCAAGCAACGTATTCGTTGGCAATTTCCTTTGTTTTTGGTTTTGATAGCCGCTACCCACTGTGGCCAGCTTCACACCTGATGTTCAGCTCTTTCTGCAGCGATCCCTCTTTTGTACCTCTAGTAACAGCAGAAGCTGTTTATTTTTCCTCTGACACTACAGTGATTTTTGACTTCCCTACTTCGGGACCTAAACATAGCTTAAAGACCCTTGACTTTCATGAGGAAAAAAAAAAAATCACCTTTTGGCTCTGTGTCCAAACTTCAGGTCTCCATAATCACTGATCAGGGTTTGGAAAACATAGGCCTGTCTGTCAGTAAATATTAGGGATCTAGAAATAATGAGGAGGAGTAATTTAGAGGTCTGCTGATAATTTGTCATTTTTAATTTCTGCGTGAAGTGGAAAGTGAGATACAAAGTGAAAAATCTTTATTTTCATGCAAGGGTTTTTGTTAACAGTTTGTGTGTGTATAATTCCGTGCTGTGACTTAAGTGTTCCCATTAGAAATGCAAAATAGGAAATAGGATCCCATCTGTGAGCAATTTAAGAGGAAGTGAGACAATGGAGTCGATTGCTGCTTCAGTTTAGATAATCAATACAAATATTATTAGTATAGTGATTTATCTTGTGAGACACTTTATGAAAATGTGCATGCCAGACCCTGAAGACAGGTCAATATGATACTATCTGTTCCTGCCTTGCTGTGATGATGGTTTTTTCCCATGAAGCTCAAGCAGCTGCTTTACTAAATGTTCTCCCCTGGCTGTGATGAAATAATGCAGAAACAAAATTAGGGCTTCCCTTTCCCCTCTGTGGCTCTGAAGACACACTGTGCATATTAGTACAAAGATTATTTTTATCTGAAATTGATACTTGGGGGTTACTGGGTGGATACTGGGAGATGATCTTTAAGGTCCCTTCCAACCCAAACTGTTCCATGATTCTATGATGAAGTTCTGGAAGAAGTTTGCATAATTTTAAATGCGTTTCTAGGCCATGAGTGATTCTGTGCACAAATGCTGAGAGAGCTCCTTTGAGTTTATTGCAGTTGTTTTACGTTAGTGTCTGTTATCAAGCCTTGTATTGTGGTATCTGAGGTTTTCCCATATCTAAGCATTTGGACAGTGATGAATTCAAGTCAGTTCTTGGGATGCAGTCAAAAGAACCCTGTGAATAGGCTAGTCTACATTTCTGAAAGGGCTTTTTAATTGTTTTTACCTTGAGAGGGAGGAAGGAAAACATCATCAAAAAATTGTCCTGTAAATTTTGGCTTTGGTGTACATTACCATGCATGTTGTCAAGTGGCCACTGAGATTTGTCCTCCATAAGAAATGTTTGGAGGAAATGAAAAATGTCAGTAACCCTATTAAGAATGTGCTTAGATTGGGTGGTGGGACACTGAGGCTGGAGAGAAGGACCTTTGCTCCTCATGTATAACAAAGTGGCACAAATTTCATCCTCTTAGTCTCCTCATGCGTCCCTCCCTCATCTCCAAACCAAGGGTTGCACCATTCCCTCACCTCATGGGCATGCGGTCAGGATAAAAACATTGCAGATGGAGAGATGCTAAAGAAACGGTGGTAACAGAGACCACATTGGTAGCCTGGTTAGAAGTAATTATTTGGTTTTAGATGCTGTGAGACCATTCCTGTTTTCACATTGGGGTTTCCTCAAGTAAGGTGTTAGGCTTTATAAAAAAATAAGGGACTTCAATTGCTCAGATTTCACCTCAGCTCTTTTAAAAACTAGATAGTCAGGAGTTTCCGCAGCTGCGAGGTGGAGCACAGCAAACATTCACAACGTCAGGAGCATTGCGTGGCCATCTGGAAGAGGAGGGAAGAGCTCAGTCCCCTGCAAAACTGCACCAAGCCTCAGGCTCAGTGGAAAGGTGAAAAATAATGAAGGTCCAAAGAGACGAAATTGCTGATGCATGACGCTTGGAAATCTGGAAGAGTCCAAAAAGGGAGCTGAAAATACCCCCCAAAAATGACTATCTGTGGCTTGAACGAAATAGTGTCCGATCAGCATTCAGAAACCGCTGAATTCAGGCCGTTCCAATACTGGCATTTTCCAGACTGCCTGCCAGTCGGATGCAGAGGAGAACACGTGTAGAGTGTCTGCGGTCTCGGCGCTCACAAGGGGAAGGCGAGCTGGAAGTAAAGGGAGCGAGAAGGCCCAGTAAAAAAACCCTTTTTTTTCTTACTGTGAGGAAGAGGGGATGTACTGGTATTGGAGGGAGATGGTTGCGTGGTTGTAGTCTGTAAGCATCTCTTTTAATGAGCTGTGCCAGCAATAAATAGTGCACACTTTGGTCCCTGATGAGTTTTAAGTATTTTCTGCATGCTCGTAACAGACTATTCGATGCTTTTATGGTGACGGAGGAGCTGAGACCTTCTAAATGTCTCCTGAGCTTTGTGTCCCTGCTTCTGCTGTATTCACTTTGGGGATGTCCCTGTCCTTTGCTGGTCCTACCTGGAGTGATTCAGCTTGAAGAATCACTGGATGGTGCTCAGATTCGTTTTGCCCTCATCTCTGGGAGCTGAAAGGAGTGCCTGTAAGGCCTTCTCCTCTACATTCGCAGCTGCCAAAAAGAACACCTTTCTTCCCAAAGCAATGAGAAAAAAATCCTGCCATCTGCTGTGACCCCATCACCTTCTAGCTGTAACGAGTTTTGGATCTTCTCCAACAAGCAGTTTCCCAGCAATCGCAACTGGATGGCGGCTGTGCCAGCTGGAAGGATTCAGCCCCAGGTAGCACAGTGGAGAGGACTCCTTGTTCTCTGACACTGCTCGGCTGCTTCTATTCCTCATCCAAGAGCTGGGCTGGAGGAGGAGCAGCAGATGTTGCGCCCAAGCGGCGTGACGGTGATGCAAGCCTTTGGCATTTGAGCATATGGTAGGTGACACACGCCTGGGATCCTGGCTTCAAGTTGGTGCGGCTGGTGTTGTTTGGTTTATACCCAATGTTCTCAGGTGCTTTTGAAAGGACAAAGCAGGAGAGGGTGTGGGTGGCTGGATGTGAGAGAGGAGCTCCAGCAGCAGGAGACATCACCCACAGCCGCCGGAGTCTGTGAAGACCTCCAAGAAGCAGCAGGGAAGGGCTAAGGAAAGGATGGCACGTAAACACCAGATAAATCTAAAAACATAGTGTTCCAATGGCCTCAGCACTTGGCCAGAGACAGTCATGAGGCTCACAGTGTGTCCATGTCCCCTGTGTGATTTGGGTGTGAGGGGTGTCCTTGCCACAAAACCCCTGTTTCTGCTTGGTGATTTTTGCAGGGGTGAGCGCTGGAGCAGCCCAGGGGGGCTTTGGGTTCCTGGTTTCAAATCACACGTTGTGTTGAGGCAGAAGGTGAGCTCCTCAGCTGCAGAAAGCTGATCGTGTCCTGTTGGGATCAGTGATGTTGTCTCAGATTCCAGCAGCAAAGGAGCTTTGCCTGAAGGTAATTTCAGTATAAATCCCAAATAACATTTCTGCTGGTTGCACGGAGGGATGGCAGGGCTGGATCTCTCTTACAACAGGGGCCTGATTATCCTCTTTTCTACACTCACGAAACTCCACCGACTTCAGCAGAGCCATTGCTGGAGCTCCTGTGGGAGACTGAAAGGAGATTAAGTGCCCAGCAGTGCCTCCCATTCCTCCTGTGTCTTGCACCTTTGTTCAGACCTTGCATTTCAAACCATTTTAGCCGGTGGGAGGCAAATCAAAGCTGTTAGGTTTTAGCCGGTGACAATGGCAGGGTGCTGCGTGGTGTGCCCAGCCCCTTGCCTTTGTGCGAGGTTTGCTCAGCGGTGATTCTTGCCTTTATTTCATTTGCTTCTGCATCTGCATTTGTAACCGCTTTTTTCAAGTTAAGTTTCTGACTGGTGACTCATTAGGAGTAAATAGGCAAAAGGATATTGACTTTACACCTACTAATTTGGGGGTGCTAACAAGCAAATGTAAGAGCTGTATAGTCACGGGTAAATTGTTCCACCTGGGAGGACTGGAGGAGGGGGGAAAAAAAGCTGCGCTTCTGTTTCTCACTGCTAGCCTTGCTTGTTCTTGCAGCCGTAATGAATTTGGGTGAACGTTTGACAGTCACCATTGCTGTAACCTGTTCTGAGCTTCGCCAGGATTTTCTAGCGCCTGAACTATTAGACCTGTGTGGGCATGAGAAGAAGCTAAGATCCTAATTAGAAGATGCTCAATATGTTCGCTCAGAAATGAGGTGCCATTTCTGGTGGCTGCAGAACAAGCCCTTCTTCCTGCAGCATATGTGAGCGCCGGGCGGCGATGAGTCAGGACGCGCCGCAGTGCTGGCGTGCGGCTGTGCTCGGGGGGCAGTTAGGACATATAGTAGCTTTAATATAGCTAGTATAGGTACTGACAGCAGCAAACGTGGCTGGTGTGGGATGCCCATTAGGTAAATGTGAATTGGTGTGGCTCTGTGGACTGTGGCTGCAGGGATAGAATCATAGCCTCATAGAATAGTTTGCGTTGGAAGAGACCTCCAAAGCCCATCCAGTGCCCCCGCTGCCATGAGCTGCACCAGCTCAGGTTGCTCAGAGCCCCGTCCAGCCTGGCCTGGGATGTCTCCAGGGATGGTTCATCCACCACCTCTCTGGCCAACCTGGGCCAGGCTCTCACCACCCTCAGGGCCAACAATTCCTTCCTCATGTCCAGCCTGAATCTCCCTCCTTTAGTTTAAAACCATCACCCCCTGTCCTGTCACAACAGACCCTGCTGAAAAGTCTGTCCCCATCTTTCTTATGGTCCCCTTTTAAGTCCAGAAAGGCCGCAATAAGGTCTCTCCAGAGCTTCTCTTCTCCAGGCTGAACACCCCAACTCTCTGAGCCTGTCCCCACAGGAGATGGCAGAGGCTCATGGTCACGGCCATGGGCAGCTCACTCCTCTGAGCTCTGTGCTCAGTTTTGCTGGTGCTGGGGCCCAAGTCGGCTGCAGATACATCTGTCCCTTTGCAGCCACGTCTCTGACAGCCTGACCATGCACCCTTAGGTGTGCTTAAATCGAGACAAGGGTGTCGGCTTTCTCAGGAAGAGCAACCTGTAGCAGGGGAGCTGGAGCACAGAGCGATGGTCTCTAGCCCTGATGGTCCTGCTCTGGATGACCTCTGGAGAGCCTTCCCAGACTAATTTATTTTGTGCTTTGGTGAGTGTCTTTCAACAGTGTTTGTCAACAGAACTGGCAGATAAAGTCATCAATGATCCGTTGCTTTGAAGGCAGTGGTTCTCCTTTGGATGCATTCAGTGAGACCCTTAGGAAGCGTCTTTTTGCGGTTTATCCCTCCCTTTTCTCCTTGTGATTTTTTGTATTGAGATTTTTAAGAATTTATATGATTTAAAAAATTGGATGTAGGCAAAGTTTTCCATTCTACCACTTTAGTTCTTCTGTCCTTTCCTCCAGCTTGAGGTGACCTACTTATATCTGTAAAGATGATACCATCTGCACAAGGGTATGTAAACTGTAGTTCATCTTGAAAGGTGAATGGAAGGAAGAGTCCCCAGTCCTGCTGTATCCGATGTCAGGCTCCTTTTCACCAGCTCCTGCTCTGCGGCTGTGACTTCAGCCTCCTTCTCCTCCTCGGTGCCTGACCTGGCTGCAGCCAATATCTGTCTCTCAGCAGGAGGAATCTGAGGAAACTCAGCAAACTTCAGCTCCTGGGGCTAAATTGTTGTGCTCTGTAACAGCAAACTGTGTTGAACTAATTGACAACCAGCTTTAAATGTACCCCGATCAAGCAAACACATTGATTTATTTTTTCCTCTCTTAGCAAGTGTTAAGCGGCTTCCAGCTTGGTTTCCTCCCCAAGAATTGGATAACTCATCTATTGTTTAGTAAAACTGATGGGCAGTTTTGACCTGTATACAATCCTTTCAGTATGTTGAGGGAGGAAGGAGTTTCTTATACTCCTATGAATGTTTGACCACTTAAAAAAAAGCAAAACAAAAAAAGCCCAACCCAAACCCAAACACAACAACAAAAGATGATCCATTTTTTTCTGGATGTCTTTGAAAGAAGCTTAGTTTAGAGACAGACTGGAGAGAAAGACTATTGATTTTGTTTGACCTCCAAACAGACTGTGGTCAGTGTATTTTCCCTGTTGGAAGCGGTTCAGGGCTCTGAATTTCCGTGTCAGCGTTTGTATTCTGAAGTGCACTGGAGCTTTAGCTGCTGCTTCAATAAATAGCAAGCTGTAGAGAAAGGTAATGCTGGCATGTATGTATTTCCCTCTGGATCTGCCCTTCTTTTCTTTTTTTTTCCTGTATAACTTGGTCACATTGCTGATTAAGCATTTACAAGTCCTTTTCACTGAATGTCAAGGAGGTTAGTGGCTTAATCTGGGACTACAAGCAGCAATTTTGTAATCCCTGTCCTGCTTTTTCCAGTGCTGAGCCAGGTCCTCTTGCCTGCACCAGCACGCGTTGCTGTACCTGGCACGAGGAGAAAAACACCTTCTTGTACATAGTAATAAACTCTCTCAAACATACCGTCCCCTTTTCTACCCTGATTGTTCTCAACTTTTACATAGGAAAGCCTTCCTGATCTGCACTTAGATCTCCTGCAGTAAGATGGGAGTGTTCCTTTTGGTGATTCCCATAGTGCTGGAGATGCAGTTACTGCTCTGCTTAGTACAGGTTTGTGTGGTTTTGTAGCTGTTCATGCGGAATGGCTTATGACTGATGTGCCCTTTCTTGGACAATTGCCTGTCAAGGAGTAGGACGTGTTGATTGTCAGGTTTCTAAATGAGCTGCTTAAAGCTCCTTTGAGATGAGTACCTCCATGCTGAGGTGTCGACTGCATTATCTCCTTCTAATTTTACAGTAACGCCTCACATGGCATGGTTTCTGTTTGTATGTTTCTGCCGGCTTTGTGGCAAATTCAACACAGCAAGTTTGCTGCTGTCGGCACTTCAAAGGGCAGCCCGATAAACCCGCCATGGTGTAATGAAGGTGTAGGCAGAGGGTCGCTGATGTTGGGTACCAGCTGCTGAGCTCCCCTGTTGGCTATGACAGCTTGAGCTTCATTTCTAACCTGCATGGACAGACATTCCTCTTGGTCCTAATGCTGACCCCCTCTTTAGAGAAAGGGTTGGTCTTCATGGCCACTGCTGGCATCACAGCTGCTTCCAGCTGGGTTTTGGGTCAGGGTGGAGGCTGCTGTTGTGGATGCGTGGGAGCCTGCCGCGTATGTGCTCTGCTGACAATTATATAGCATCAGTTTGTAACTTCAGTGCTTTATTTCCCAAACAGGAATAGCCCACTGCATCCCTAAAAAATCATAAAAGGTGGAAGATGTATTTGCACAGCCTGTGCCAAGCCAAGCTGAGGTTGCAGCCTGCGTCGCATGTGTAACTCTAGTGACTCCCCGGAGCAGGGCTTTAAGTGTTCCCTAGAACCTTTTCTTGCTGTCTTTAGCCTAACCCCCCCTCCCTGCATCTGAATATTCAATTACCTTAATGCTTTGCAAATGGCTCAACGAACACCTCTGAGAGTGGTGAGAGAGAGACCTGTGGCCGTTAAAGCTCTGCACAAACATGAAGGCAAGGAGGTGATGGAGGGAGCTTGCAGGAGGTGATGGACCTCGCTCCCAGCGATCGATCCCCTGGCAGGGCATGAGCCTGCCCAGCGCTGCCCAACCGCTCCCCCTGCGCATCCCCACGGCTGGAGCTGCTGGAGGTGGGTCCCGTGGGTGCTGCCCACCAGCCTGCCCAGCCTCGCTGGGTGCTCGTGTCTGCCCTGGGTACCAGTGCTGCTAATTGTCCTCCAGTTCCTAAGACCTGCTGGATGAGTGGTGTCCCCACTTTGCATTGGGCCATCGGGCAGAAGAGGGCAACACAGAGGGGCTGCCGTGCTCTCTGGGATGATTTAGTAATAACACAGCAATAATATTCATCAACCTGCTGCTTGCCTGGGGAGTAAGTCATCCTGGGCTTGCAGTCTGAGCACAGACTGGTTTGTGTAGGTATTACTCACCTCAAGGATCTCCTGAAGCTTTGTTACTTAATAAGCAGAAAGTTTTGCCAGAGCTTGGAGTAGCAGGTGATGTATCAGTAAAAAGTCGTTGGAAATATAGGTTATCCCTGGGAAAGCAGCAATGCTATCGGTTACCGTATTGCAACGGTTCCATAGGTGGTCTCCAGGACATTCTGATGGTGGATCGGGAATATGACAGTTTCTTTTTAATGATCTAAATCAAAAACTAGGCATGTATAGAAAAGCAAAGATGTCCTTGTGTTTTAAGTGCCTGTAATCTGTTTCCAAGAGCTAGGTACCAAAATATCCCTTTGATTCTCAAAGGTAATTGTACCTCTTAATTAGCTGGAGGGAAAAAAAAAAGGGCACAGCCTGAGATCTTGCTATATAAATTATAATTAACCCCTTGGCACTGGAAGTTGAGATTTCCTGCCCCCGAGCACAAATGCAAAACGCATTAGCAGCACTTAACGTCAGGCGCTCTCACCCACCGCAGCCGAGGGGTCAGCGCGCTACCCCATAAATACTGCTGCGCTCCCCCGGCTGGGGGGAAAATGGCAGGGAAGCTGTGGAAACTGGAGGGGAAGCACAAAATACACCATTTGAGGATGTTTGACTTGCTTCTTGCTTTTTTTTTTTTTTTTTTGAGTGCCAGCAGGAAACACAACACAGGAAAAAGAAAACGAAACAACAAAACCCAAATCCCAGTGAGGAGATAGGAGCAAGGAGAGAAATGCTTCCAGGCGAGTGGTTTTGTTAGCCGACATGG